>NC_068423.1:19332151-19344651 GCF_023373465.1 Oncorhynchus keta
TACATAAAGAGAGGCCTAAGACAACAACATAGCATGGCGGCAACACAGGACAACACAACATGGTAGCAGCACAAACATGGTACAAACATTGTTAGGCACAGACAACAGCACAAAGGGCAAGAAGGTAGAGACAACAATACATCACGCGAAGTAACCACAAGTGTCAGTAAGAATGTCCATGATTGAGTCTTCGAATGTAGAGATGGAGATAAAACTGTCCAATTTGAGCTCCATTCGCTAGCTGCAGCGAACTGAAAAGAGGAGCGACCCAGGGATGTGTGTGCTTTGGGGACCTTTAACAGATTGTGGCTGACAGAACGGGTGTTGTATGTGGAGGATGAGGGCTGCAGTAGACATCTCAGATAGGGGGGACTGAGGTCTAAGTGTTTTATAAATAATAAATAAATCAACCAGTGGGTCTTGTGATGTGTATACAGAGATGACCAGTTTACAGAGGAGTATATAGTGCAGTGATGTGTCCTATAAGGAGCTTTGGTGGCAAATCTGATGGCTGAATGGTAAAGAACATCTTGCCACTCGAGCACACCCTTACCTGCCGAACTATAAAGTACGTCTCCGTAATCTAGCATGGGAAGGAAGGTCATCTGAATCAGGGTTAGTTTGGCACCTGGGGTGAAAGAGGAGTGATTACGATAGAGGAAACCAAGTCTAGATATAACTTTAGCCTGCAGCTTTGATATGTGCTGAGAGAAGGACAGTGTATTGTCTAGCCATACTCCCAAATACTTGTGTGAGGTGACTAAACCCTCAGAGGTAGTAATCACACCAGTGGGGAGAGGGCCATTCTTCTTACCAAACCACATGACCTGTGTTTTGGAGGTGTTCAGAACAAGGTTAAGGGTAGAGAAAGCTTGTTGGACACTAAGAAAGCTTTGTTGTATAGCGTTTAACACAAAATCCGGGGAGGGATCAGCTGAGTATAAGACTGTATCAGCTGCATATAAATGGATGAGAGAGCTTCCTACTGCCTGAGCTATGTTGTTGATGTAAATTGAGAAGAGCGTGGGGCCTAGGATCGAGCCTTGGGGTACTCCCTTGATGACAGGCAGTGGCTGAGACAGCAGATGTTCTGACTTTATACACTGCACTCTGAGAGCAGTAGTTAGCAAACCAGGCCAAAGACCCCTCAGAGACACCAATACATCAATACCGACCCACAAGAATGGAATGGGCTACCGTATCAAAAGCTTTGGCCGAGAAAATGAAAGTAGCAGCTCAACATTGCTTAAAATCAAGGGCAATGGTGACATTCATTGAGGACCTTTAAGGTTATAGTGACACATCCATAACCTGAGCAGAAACCAGATTGCATACCCGAGAGAATACTATAGACACCAAGAAAGCCAGTCAGTTGATTATTGACAAGTTTTTCCAACAATTTTGGTAAACAGGGCAAAATAGAAATAGACCTATAACAGTTAGGATCAGCTTGATCTCCCCCTTTAAATAAAAGATTAACCGTAGCTGCCTTCCAAACAATGGGAACCTCCCCAGAGAGGAGAGACAGGTTATAAATGTCAGAGACAGGCTTGGTGATGATAGGCGCAGCAACATTAAAGAAGAAAGGATCTAAACCATCTGACCCAGATGTTTTTTGGAGGTCAAGTTTAAGGAGCTCGTTTTGCACCTCAGACACAGTGACTGCCTGCAGGGAGAAAACAGGATTGGGGCTAGTCGCACTAGAAGGGCTGGGAGGTGAGAAAATGTTGGACAGGCAAGGAGGCATGTCTGAGTCAAAGAGGAATCCTGATTTAATGAAGTGGTGAATAAATAACAGCCTGAGAGCACTTCTTTCTCATTTGCCTGAACGACAGCCAGTCAGCCTGAGTATTTGTGTACCGAACCTTTTGCCTAATTATGTTCTTGAGGTGGAATAACTGCCAGATCACGGTTGAACCAAGGACTGAACCTGTTTTTTAATTCTCATTTTCTTTATGGGGGTGTGCATGTTATTAACAATACTACTGAAAATATCAAAAAAGAAAGTCCAGGCGTCTTCGACAGAGCTGATTCAATACCCATTTACAGAGGCCAGGTTATGGAGGAAGGCTCAAGTGTCTATGTGAGAATAACATTGAGGAGAGTAGCCTTCTCTGGGTGTTTGGAGTCATACCTTGTGGGACTGCTAATAGTCTGAGATAGATTTAGAGAGTCCTATTGTTTTAGGACTTGATCAGGTGGTTTAAGCATATCCTAGTTCAGATCACCTAGCAGGACAGATTCAGACTTAGTGTAAGGGGCCAGGAGAGAGTTTAGGGCAGGTAGGGTACAGCCCGGTGCTAATGGGGGACGATAACACCCAGCAACAGTCAACAAAGAGCTGTTTGAAAGCTTATTGCTTAAAACCAGCAAGTTAAATTGTTTGGTGGAGTTGGTGTGGACAACCGAGCACTGAAGGTGATCCTTGGTAAAGATTGCCGTTCCACCACCTTTGGAAGATCTGTCTTGCCTGAAAAAGTTACAAATAGAAAGTTAACATCAGTGTTCAAAACACTCCATTCCATTTTATTTTACCAGGTAAGTTGACTGAGAAGACGTTCTCATTTACAGCAACAACCTGGGGAATAGTTACAGGGGAGAGGAAGGGGATGAATGAGCCAATTGTAAGCTGGGGATGATTAAGTGACAGCTTGGGAATTTAGCCAGGACACCAGGGTTACTCTTACGATAAGTGCCATGGGATCTTTAATGACCTCAGAAAGTCAGGATACCTGTTTAACGTCCCATCTGAAAGACGGCACCCTACACAGGGCAGTGTCCCCAGTCACTGCCTTGGGGCATTGGGACCAGCAGAATCTGGTCTCCCATCCAGGGACCAACCAGGAACAACCCTGCTGAGCTTCAGAAGCAAGTCAGCAGTGGGATGAAGGGTGGTATGCTGCTGGCTTCGCAACTACGTCTCAGTAATGACCAACAACATCTGGATTGGAGCTGTTAACCCACACTTTCAATTGATACATTTTAGGTATTAAGCTTCTAGTGTTAACGTACAGAACCCCCCCCTCTCTCTACACCCCCTCTTTCTCTCTCTCCCCCTTCTTGCTCTCTCGACCACCTCTCTCTCTTTCTGTCCACCCCCCTCTCTTACTCTTTCTACCCCCTCTTTCTCTCTCTGCCCTCTCTCTCTCTCTCTACCCCCCTCTCTCTCTCTACCCCCTCTCTCTACCCCCTCCGATCTCTCTACCCGCTCTCTCACTCTGCCCCCCTCTCTACCCCCCTCTCTCTCTACCCCCTCCTCTCTCTCTCTCCCTCTACCCCCCTTCTCTCTCTATCCCCCTCCTTCTCTCTCCCTGCCCCCTCTCCCTCTCTCTCTCTCTCTCTCTCTCTCTCTCTCTACCTGCTCTCTCTCTACCCCCTCCTTCTCTCTCTCTACTCCCCTCTCTCACTCTTTCTACCCCCTCTCTCTCTCTTTCCCCCCTCTCTCTCAGGTGCTCTGCTGAAGCACCATTTTCTCATTTCATTTAGTCAGCTGTTAAGAAATTACTCCAACGCACACATACACATGTATGTGTATGTGTGCGTTTGTGTGGGTGTTAGTTATGTTATCATGATGTAACAGGCTAACCTCCAGTTAATGAGGATTCATTAGCATTTTAGCTTTTCACCCTCTCTCTTTCTCCTTATCTCTCCTTCCCCCTCTCCCTATCTCTCCTTCTCCCTCTCCCTTCTTCTCTCTCTCCCACCTTCTCCATATCTCTCCTTCTCTCTTCTCCGTTCTCTCCTTGCTCGCTTTACTGAGCACTCACTGTTACGTTTCCCTCTGAAATTCACTCACTTATTCACACACACACTCTGAGCTCATTAGTATTCGTGAGACCTCTCTCTCCCTGTTCTCTTGTTTTCGCCACCAATGGTGTCCCACAGACAGAGAGAGAGAGAGACAGACAGACAGACAGACAGACAGACAGACAGACAGACAGACAGACAGACAGACAGACAGACAGAGAGAGAGAGAGAGAGAGAGAGAGAGAGAGAGAGAGAGAGAGAGAGAGAGAGACAGAGAGAGAGAGAGAGAGAGAGAGAGAGATTTTGAAGCATCAGAGAAAGGTAGAGGCAGAGGAGCAAATATAGAACCATCAATCTCTCTCAGTGGAAAACAGCTTTGAATTGAATATTTTCTGGAATTTAAGTCAAACTGGAGACACTGGTTTGATCTGCTTTGATGTGGTCTCATCTGGACTGGTCTGGTCTGGACTGGTCACTGCCTGATATTAATATCTTCCCCTCCTCCCTCCTCCTCCCTCTCTAGATGCGACCATCCTATCCTATGATGGTAGTAAGTTTATGAAGGTCCAGTTGCCCGTATCGATGCACACCGAAGCAGAGGATGTGTCGCTACGTTTTCGCTCCCAGCGGGCCTACGGTGTTCTCATGGCAACAACATCACGGAACTCAGCCGACACGCTCCGACTGGAGCTGGACGGGGGGCGTGTCCGACTCACTGTCAACCTAGGTACACATACACATACACTGTCAACCTAGTTACACACACATATACTGTCAACCTAGTTACACACACACATACACTGTCAACCTAGTTACACACACACATACACTGTCAACCTAGTTACACACACACATACACTGTCAACCTAGTTACACACACACATACACTGTCAACCTAGTTACACACACACATACACTGTCAACCTAGTTACACACACACATACACTGTCAACCTAGTTACACACACACATACACTGTCAACCTAGTTACACACACACATACACTGTCAACCTAGTTACACACACACATACACTGTCAACCTAGTTACACACACACATACACTGTCAACCTAGTTACACACACACATACACTGTCAACCTAGTTACACACACACATACACTGTCAACCTTGTTACAAACACCAACACTGTCAACCTTGTTACACACACACATACACTATCAACCTAGTCAACCTAGTTACACACACATACATTGTCAACCTAGTTACACACACATACACTGTCAACCTAGTTACACACACACTGTGTACATAAGTACACAGTAGGTCTATACCCACACACTGTAACCCTAAGTACACAGTAGGCCTATACCCACACACTGTAACCCTAAGTACACAGTAGGCCTATACCCACACACTGTAAACCTAAGTACACAGTAGGCCTATACCCACACACTGTAACCCTAAGTACACAGTAGGCCTATACCCACACACTGTAACCCTAAGTACACAGTAGGCCTATACCCACACACTGTAAACCTAAGTACACAGTAGGCCTATACCCACACACTGTAACCCTAAGTACACAGTAGGCCTATACCCACACACTGTAACCCTAAGTACACAGTAGGCCTATACCCACACACACTCAAACATAACCTGAGAGCAGAGCACATGTACATAGAGCTAAACCAAGATCTGCTATTACACACACACACACACATACACTCTTACATTGTTGTACTGTATTGTATTTTTGGTGTGTGTATTGTTGAACAGAGGGTTGGTCCTCCCGGTCCGAGGCTGCATTCCCTGCTCACTCCCAGATGACCACTGCACCCCTACACACACGCGCACACACAGAGACACGCACATACACAAATACACACACAGAGACACACACACACGCGCACACACAGAGACACACACATACACAAATACACACACAGAGACATGCACACACACGCGCACACACAGACACACACATGCACAATTACACACACAGAGACACACACACATGCACACAAATACACACACAGAGACACACACACAAACACATGCACACATACACAAATACACACACAGAAACACACACGCACACACACAAATACACATGCACACACACTCACCAATAGATGCAGGGGTGTGTGTTGGTCTCTGGCTGTAGCATCTGCGTCTCTGCTGTGGTTGACGACACCCGACACACCTGGGGTATTATGGGAACCATGACCTCTGACCTCCCATGTTCCTCTGCTCTACCAGGGGCGGGATTTGGTGCTCTGTTGCTCGGTGACAGAAATTTGGGGCTACGCCCACCTCAGTGTCCTGATATTATGGATGTTATGGTCACAGAGGCTGTCACTCTGACCAGAGTAGCCAATGACACACATGTCACACTGAGACTTCTCGCTCTCCCTCAGCCAATTACAGAGCAAGACAATTCAGAGATCCATTTGCTGGATCTTATTTACTGGATTCCCAGTGCTACCATGTCATTCGCTCAGAGCACAGAGCAGACAGCCCTATCCTCTGCTTTGATTAGCCAATAACCTCCTCCCAGCTTGCCCTCAGAAGGCAGGGAGAGTGTGTGTTCTCAGCGAGGTGTGTGTGTGTGTGGAGTGTGTTGGTGTGTTGGTCCCCAGCGCGTGGAGTTGTATCTTTGTGCAGTGTTAACCCTCTGCTCTGCTCTCCCTCCAGACTGTATCAGGATTAACTGTACCGCCAGTAAGTCACGCTCCATCTCACACTACCTCTGTGTGTGTTAGAACGTGTGTGTGTGTGTGTGTGTGTTAGAACTTGTGTGTGTTTGTGTGCGCTGGTGTGTGTGACTGTGTGTTTGATTCTGCTAGAGTCCAGGGTTACTAAGGCAGCCATTTTAGAGATAATGTAAGAGAGGAAAGACAGAGTGAGGAAAAAGGGGGGTGGGGGAGAGGTGAGAGGGGGAACAGGAAAAAAGGGGGTGGTGGAGAGGTGAGAGGGAAAGGGGGGGGGGGGAGAGGTGAGAGGGGAAAAAAAGGGGGTGGGGGAGAGGTGAGAGGGGAAAAAAAGGGGGGTAGGGGTGTTAGTGAATAAGGTGAGAGGGGGAACAGGAAAAAGGGGGGTGTTAGTGAATAAGGTGAGAGGGGGAACAGGAAAAAGGGGGGTGTTAGTGAATAAGGTGAGAGGGGAACAGGAAAGGGGGGGTGTTAGTGAATAAGGTGAGAGGGGAACAGGAAAAAGGGGGTGTTAGTGAATAAGGTGAGAGGGGGAACAGGAAAGGGGGGGGGGGGGGTGGGGGTGTTAGTGAATAAGGTGAGAGGGGAACAGGAAAAAGGGGGTGGGGGTGTTAGTGAATAAGGTGAGAGGGGAACAGGAAAAAGGGGGGTGTTAGTGAATAAGGTGAGAGGGGAACAGGAAAAAGGGGGGTGTTAGTGAATAAGGTGAGAGGGGGAACGGGAAAAAGGGGGTGTTAGTGAATAAGGTGAGAGGGGGAACAGGAAAAAGGGGGTGGGGGTGTTAGTGAATAAGGTGAGAGGGGGAACAGGAAAAAGGGGGGTGTTAGTGAATAAGGTGAGAGGGGAACGGGAAAAAGGGGGGTGTTAGTGAATAAGGTGAGAGGGGGAACAGGAAAAAGGGGAGTGGGGTGGGGGTGGGGGTGTTAGTGAATAAGGTGAGAGGGGAACAGGAAAAAGGGGGTGGGTGGGGGTGGGGGTGTTAGTGAATAAGGTGAGAGGGGAACAGGAAAAGGGGGGTGTTAGTGAATAAGGTGAGAGGTGGAACAGGAAAAAGGGGGGTGTTAGTGAATAAGGTGAGAGGGGAACGGGAAAAGGGGGATGTTAGTGAATAAGGTGAGAGGGGAACAGGAAAAAGGGGGGTGTTAGTGAATAAGGTGAGAGGGGGAACAGGAAAAAGGGGGGGGGTGTTAGTGAATAAGGTGAGAGGGGGAACAGGAAAAAGGGGGGTGTTAGTGAATAAGGTGAGAGGGGGAACAGGAAAAAGGGGGGTGTTAGTGAATAAGGTGAGAGGGGAACAGGAAAAAGGGGGGTGTTAGTGAATAAGGTGAGAGGGGGAACAGGAAAAAGGGGGGTGTTAGTGAATAAGGTGAGAGGGGGAACAGGAAAAAGGGGGGTGTTAGTGAATAAGGTGAGAGGGGGAACAGGAAAAAGGGGGGTGTTAGTGAATAAGGTGAGAGGGGAACAGGAAAAAGGGGGGTGTTAGTGAATAAGGTGAGAGGGGGAACAGGAAAAAGGGGGTGTTAGTGAATACGGTGAGAGGGGAACGGGAAAAAGGGGGTGTTAGTGAATAAGGTGAGAGGGGGAACAGGAAAAAGGGTGGGTGGGTGGGTGGGGGTGGGGGTGTTAGTGAATAAGTTGAGAGGGGGAACAGGAAAAGGGGGTGTTAGTGAATAAGGTGAGAGGGGAACAGGAAAAAGGGGGTGTTAGTGAATAAGGTGAGAGGGGGAACGGGAAAAAAGGGGGTGTTAGTGAATAAGGTGAGAGGGGGAACAGGAAAAAGGGGGGTTTAGTGAATAAGGTTTAGAGGGGGAACGGGAAAAAGGGGGGTGTTAGTGAATAAGGTGAGAGGGGGAACAGGAAAAAAGGGGGGTGTTAGTGAATAAGGTGAGAGGGGAACAGGAAAAAGGGGGAACAGGGGGTGTTAGTGAATACGGTGAGAGGGGAACAGGAAAAAGGGGGGTGTTAGTGAATAAGGTGAGAGGGGAACAGGAAAAAGGGGGTGTTAGTGAATAAGGTGAGAGGGGAACAGGAAAAGGGGGGGTGTTGGTGAATACGGTGAGAGGGGAACAGGAAAAAGGGGGGTGTTAGTGAATAAGGTGAGAGGGGGAGCAGGAAAAAGGGGGTGTTAGTGAATAAGGTGAGAGGGGGAACAGGAAAAAGGTAGGGGTGGGGGTGTTAGTGAATAAAGTGAGAGGGGGAACAGGAAAAGGGGGGTGTTAGTGAATAAGGTGAGAGGGGGAACAGGAAAAAGGGGTGGGGGTGTTAGTGAATAAGGTGAGAGGGGGAACAGGAAAAGGGGGTGTTAGTGAATAAGGTGAGAGGGGGAACAGGAAAAAGGGGGATGTTAGTGAATAAGGTGAGAGGGGAACAGGAAAAAGGGGGATGTTAGTGAATAAGGTGAGAGGGGGAACAGGAAAAAGGGGGATGTTAGTGAATAAGGTGAGAGGGGGAACAGGAAAAAGGGGGGATGTTAGTGAATAAGGTGAGAGGGGGAACAGGAAAAAGGGGGATGTTAGTGAATAAGGTGAGAGGGGGAACAGGGAAAAGGGGGATGTTAGTGAATAAGGTGAGAGGGGGAACAGGGAAAAGGGGGGATGTTAGTGAATAAGGTGAGAGGGGGAACAGGAAAAAGGGGGATGTTAGTGAATAAGGTGAGAGGGGGAACAGGAAAAAGGGGGGATGTTAGTGAATAAGGTGAGAGGGGGAACAGGAAAAGGGGTGAGGTACACAGGGAAGAGAGAGAAGAGCCAAGGAAAAAGAGACCGAGAGTTCCGTCACGGAGATGGACTGAAAGCTTCTCAGGGCTTCCGGATAATAATATCTCCTTCATGCTGAAAATGAAAGATTCTCTACCCCTCCATCGTTTTTCTTCCCTCCATCCATCCAGCCATCTATCCATCCACCCCTCCCTTCCTCTGAGTGCTTTGTTTGCCTGTAGGCTGTCGTGAGTCGAGCTCTGTGTATGTGTGTTTGTCCTTTCACCACGGAAGACGACTCTATGACGGCATCCTGATACTGACAAAGGGAGAAGGTGTTGCCATGGGAACATACCTAGACAACTTGTCTATGTCTATCAACAGTATGTAACATAATGCTTTTCATAAGCATAGAAACCTTAAAAGGTGTTATTCTGATTTTGTAATGATCAGCCATTATGAGTTATTATCAGCCATTTGGAGTTAAAAAAAATACTGCCATTGAAAGAGCTTAATATTAGGAGTTGATTATAAAACATGACAAGAGTTCATACAACTCAGTAAATACAATATTACATACATTTCATTTGTATAAGTTCCATCGGGAGACAGGTTTTTCAGCAAATTAGTCACTCTTCCATTACCATATTTCATGTCCTGTGTGTGTGTGTGTACGTGTGTCCTGGCTGTTCTCAGGTTGGCATGGATCACTGCCTCATTCTCACATCAGCCCATTCACCCCAACAGTGTGCGGTCACACACACACACACACACACACACACAAAACACCAATCTCAGGCAGTGATCCATGGTAATGGGATGAGAGACTTGTGCCCAGAGCACAGCTGAGACTCCTCAGGGGAGCCCTCTGTCCTCTCCTGAAAACTAATCACACCTAACACACACACAAGACACCTACACTCACACATACCTCACCTACACATACACAGAGACCTCACACGTGGCAATATGATGTGTGTGTGTGTGTGTGTGTGTGTGTGTGTGTGTGTGTGTGTGTGTGTGTGTGTGTGTGTGTGTGTGTGTGTGTGTGTGTGTGTGTGTGTGTGTGTGTGTGTGTGTGTGTGTGTGTGTGTGTGTGTGTGTGTGTCATGGTGCTGCCATTTCCCACAGCTGAATCTGTCAGGCTGTTTACCTCTCATCTTCTCGTTCCTCCTATAGCTTATCACCCCCCTACACACACTGACACTCTGGTCTATCCTGGTGAGAGGGAGAGAGACTCACAACACTCCCCAGAGATCGCCTTCAACAGAAACTAGAGAGAGAAAATTAGGAGAGAGAAAGGGACGAAAGGAGAGAGAGAGGGATGAAGGGAGAGAAAAGGGGAAGGAGAGAGAGAGAGGGATGAAAGGAGAGAAAAGGAAGGAGAGAGAGAGGGATGAAGGGAGAGAGAAAAGGGGAAGGAGAGAGAGAGGGATGAAAGGAGAGAGAAAAGGGGAAGGAGAGAGAGAGGGATGAAAGGAGAGAAAAGGGGAAGGAGAGAGAGAGAGGGATGAAAGGAGAGAAAAGGGGAAGGAGAGAGAGAGAGGGATGAAAGGAGAGAAAAGGGGAAGGAGAGAGAGAGAGAGAGAGAGAGATGAAAGGAGAGAAAAGGGGAAGGAGAGAGAGAGGGATGAAAGGAGAGAAAAGGGGAAGGAGAGAGAGAGAGGGATGAAAGGAGAGAAAAGGGGAAGGAGAGAGAGAGAGGGATGAAAGGAGAGAAAAGGGGAAGGAAGAGAGAGAGGGGATGAAAGGAGAGAAAAGGGGAAGGAGAGAGAGGGGGATGAAAGGAGAGAAAAGGGGAAGGAGAGAGAGAGAGGGATGAAAGGAGAGAAAAGGGGAAGGAGAGAGAGGGATGAAAGGAGAGAAAAGGGGAAGGAGAGAGAGAGAGGGATGAAAGTAGAGAAAAGGGTAAGGAGAGAGAGAGAGGGATGAAAGGAGAGAAAAGGGGAAGGAGAGAGAGAGAGGGATGAAAGGAGAGAAAAGGGGAAGGAGAGAGTTCCTCCTGCTGTATTACTGCTCTACGTCCCTCTTGCTACAGAGCTGAGTATCTAGTGCCACCATGTGGTCAGATAGGGTAGGACACTGTGGCAGGAGATGGAGAATGTGTGTGTGGGTTTGTGAGTGCGTGCTTGCCTGCATGTGTGCATGTGTTAACCCTTCGTGTGGGTGTGCGTAAGGTGTATGTGTGTGTATATTAACTAACTGGAATGTGTGTAGGTAAGGGTCCAGAGACCATCTTTGCAGGGCTGGGGCTGAATGATAATGAGTGGCACACTGTCAGAGTGGTGCGACGCGGGAAAAGCCTCAAACTCACCGTCGACGACCTGCAATCTGTAGAAGGTAACCATAGCAACCCCCCAACGCTGTCAACCCTGACCTTTCAGTCCTAACCTTAACCCCTGGCCTCAAACCCATAACCTGCAGACATTGTTCAAGTACATTCAAGCCCAAGTGTCTTGTATTTAGCTGACCTGGTCCAATGTAGCCAATGGAATAGTCCCAAAAGTGCAAAATCCACTCACCCTGCACTCCGGTGACGCTAAATCAAGTACACCTCAAGTGCTTCAATGTATTTGACCCCTGTCTGCTAACCTCTCCCCTGACCCCTGACCTCTAACCCCTCCAGGTCAGATGGCAGGTGACCACACCCAGCTGGAGTTCCACAACGTGGAGACAGGCATTGTGACGGAGAAGCGCTTCATGCCCGCTGTGCCCTCCAACTTCATAGGGCACCTGCAGGGCCTCACTCTCAATGGGATGCCCTATGTAGACCTCTGTAAGGACAGAGTACACACACACACACCTACACACACCCACACATACACACACCTCACACACGTATACACGCACCTCACACACACACCCACACATACACACACCTCACACACGCATACAAGCACCTCACACACACACACCTCACACACACACACCTCACACACGCATACAAGCACCTCACACACACACACACCTCACACACACACACCTTACCAGTGTTGGTGGTAACATGTTATATAATCAGATTACTTTTCTGAGTAACATTACTACAGTTACTTTGTCAAACAACGAGTGCCTTACTTTCACAATCATATCTCTTAACGGGCGCGTTTCCATGAGCCGATCTCGACTTGTTTCCTCATTTAGTTGTCGAGCGAGTGGAGGAAGGCTGGAGAAATGTCATGACAGCTGTTGTCCATAGAAATGTATAGATGGCGCGTCTCTGATCTTTGCCTTTGAACACGCTTCTGTGGTAGCAAAGCCCATAGAGTGCCCTCTATACGTCTCTATGGGTCCCTGTAAGTGCGGACTGTGACCAGATCTGGCGGCTCAACAGCTTTTGAATGAAAACACAGGCTATCTGTACAGACATTGGGCTTGCACTAGATAT
>NC_068423.1:19349651-19572151 GCF_023373465.1 Oncorhynchus keta
CCGTTGGGGCATTTGGCCAAACAGCAACACAATAAACATTTAAATGTATTAACTAGACTGGGGGGACGAAGAGGAAAAATTGATTGTATTTATTTTAGCAGTGGGTTTTTAAACATTTTATATTGTTGTTGTTATCTTAAGTATTAATCATATATTTTCAGGAGTTATTTAGCGATCTGTTAGCTAAAAGGCTAAACACTAGACAGAGGTGTATGAGGGTTGATCTGTTAGCTAAAAGGCTAAACACTAGACAGAGGTATATGAGGGTTGATCTGTTAGCTAAAAGGCTAAACACTAGACAGAGGTTTATGAGGGTTGATCTGTTAGCTAAAAGGCTAAACACTAGACAGAGGTGTATGAGGGTTGATCTGTTAGCTAAAAGGCTAAACACTAGACAGAGGTGTATGAGGGTTGATCTGTTAGCTAAAAGGCTAAACACTAGACAGAGGTGTATGAGGGTTGATCTGTTAGCTAAAAGGCTAAACACTAGACAGAGGTATATGAGGGTTGATCTGTTAGCTAAAAGGCTAAACACTAGACAGAGGTATATGAGGGTTGATCTGTTAGCTAAAAGGCTAAACACTAGACAGAGGTATATGAGGGTTGATCTGTTAGCTAAAAGGCTAAACACTAGACAGAGGTATATGAGGGTTGATCTGTTAGCTAAAAGGCTTAACACTAGACAGAGGTGTATGAGGGTTGATCTGTTAGCTAAAAGGCTAAACACCAGACAGAGGTGTATGAGGGTTGATCTGTTAGCTAAAAGGCTAAACACTAGACAGAGGTATATGAGGGTTGATCTGTTAGCTAAAAGGCTAAACACCAGACAGAGGTATATGAGGGTTGATCTGTTAGCTAAAAGGCTAAACACCAGACAGAGGTATATGAGGGTTGATCTGTTAGCTAAAAGGCTAAACACTAGACAGAGGTGTATGAGGGTTGATCTGTTAGCTAAAAGGCTAAACACTAGACAGAGGTATATGAGGGTTGATCTGTTAGCTAAAAGGCTAAACACTAGACAGAGGTATATGAGGGTTGATCTGTTAGCTAAAAGGCTAAACACTAGACAGAGGTGTATGAGGGTTGATCTGTTAGCTAAAAGGCTAAACACTAGACAGAGGTATATGAGGGTTGATCTGTTAGCTAAAAGGCTAAACACTAGACAGAGGTATATGAGGGTTGATCTGTTAGCTAAAAGGCTAAACACTAGACAGCGGTGTATGAGGGTTGATCTGTTAGCTAAAAGGCTAAACACTAGACAGAGGTGTATGAGGGTTGATCTGTTAGCTAAAAGGCTAAACACCAGACAGAGGTGTATGAGGGTTGATCTGTTAGCTAAAAGGCTAAACACTAGACAGAGGTATATGAGGGTTGATCTGTTAGCTAAAAGGCTAAACACTAGACAGAGGTGTATGAGGGTTGATCTGTTAGCTAAAAGGCTAAACACTAGACAGAGGTGTATGAGGGTTGATCTGTTAGCTAAAAGGCTAAACACTAGACAGAGGTGTATGAGGGTTGATCTGTTAGCTAAAAGGCTAAACACTAGACAGAGGTGTATGAGGGTTGATCTGTTAGCTAAAAGGCTAAACACTAGACAGAGGTATATGAGGGTTGATCTGTTAGCTAAAAGGCTAAACACTAGACAGAGGTATTTGAGGGTTGATCTGTTAGCTTTAACAGTGATTATCATTATTATTCTCTTGTTTCATCAAACTCTCTAAACCCAGTCAGAGCTGTCTCCTGTCTGTCAGATGTTAAGTAACTGTTTAAATGTCTCTTTAAATCAAAGTCCAAGAACAGAAAGTCTATGTCTGCTTGCTGGTTGCTGCTCATGAACGTAACTCTTATTGAAGTTAATGACACAGAAACAATGTTCGGACCGACAGGACCTTGGTCAGGACTTTGACTTTCTCTTCATGGCTGTTTATTTTGTTGTCCAGCTCCTGTGCCAGGTGTAATTACTGTGTTTTCATCTTTAAATTAAAGGCAACATTGATAACGAGCGCCTGGCCATCGCTAGACAGAGAATCCCCTATCGGCTCGGTCGAATAGTTGACGATTGGCTACTCGACAAAGGTAAAAACATTCATTAAAATGCCTTTAAACTTTCAGCTAAAAGTCAACCTGAAGGAAGTTGAAACTGTGACCATCAACTAACATCTAAAATGATAAATCCATAACTAAGTTTAAACGTTATAGTAACTGTTAGAGTATAATATTGTCAGACTGTGTAAACTGTAGTGTAACTGTACTGTTCTGTAATACAGTAATTTACTGTAAACTGTAGATAAAGAGAGAGGTAATAATACCAGGTTAAACGGACAATGGGAAGATTCATCTGAATAAATGTGAAACTAATACAGATAAAAATGTACTTGTTTAAGATTTTTCATAATATTGTTTCTCCAATTGTAAACATTTAAAGTGTTCACTAAAGCATATATCAATGTTGAACATCATAATCTGTATAGTCAAAGTAAAGTTCAGAACCAGATATTACATGTAAGACTTGAGAGATGTTCAATGCACTGTTTTGTTTCAAATTGACCTCTTAACCCTCAGCAGAGCTCCTTTAAATGCCTGAACTCCCTTTAACTGTGACCAGAGACAAAGCTATGACCTGTGTGTGCTTCATAGAGCTTCATATGTCTTCATAATGCTTCCTTCATTGGGCTTCTTAAGGCTGTAATAACCATATTTGAGGATAATCAATCGATATGTCAACATGATGACTCTCTCATGATGCGTCTCCACAGCAACCGTCTCTCAGCTATCCCATCTATTCTCTCTTCATCCTACTCTTCCTCTCATCCTTCTTCCTCCTCTTCTCCTCTCTCTCTCCAGTCTCACACTCCAGAGTACATGTTCCATATCATGCTAACAACATGCTAACAACTTACAACATGCTTACATCATGCTAACAACACGCTTATGACATGCTAACATCCTTACAACACCCTAACACCATGCTTACAACACCCTAACACCATGCTTACAACACCCTAACACCATGCTTACAACAACCTAACACCATGCTTACAACACCCTAACACCATGCTTACAACACCCTAACACCATGCTTACAACACCCTAACACCATGCTTACAACACCCTAACACCATGCTTACAACAACCTAACACCATGCTTACAACACCCTAACACCATGCTTACAACACCCTAACACCATGCTTACAACAACCTAACACCATGCTTACAACAACCTAACACCATGCTTACAACACCCTAACACCATGCTTACAACAACCTAACACCATGCTTACAACACCCTGACACCAAGCTTACAACACCCTAACACCATGCTTACAACAACCTAACACCATGCTTACAACAACCTAACACCATGCTTACAACACCCTAACACCATGCTTACAACAACCTAACGCCATGCTTACAACAACCTAACGCCATGCTTACAACACCCTAACGCCATGCTTACAACACCCTAACACCATGCTTACAACACCCTAACGCCATGCTTACAACACCCTAACACCATGCTTACAACACCCTAACACCATGCTTACAACACCCTAACACCATGCTTACAACACCCTAACACCATGCTTACAACACCCTAACACCATGCTTACAACAACCTAACACCATGCTTACAACAACCTAACACCATGCTTACAACACCCTAACACCATGCTTACAACAACCTAACACCATGCTTACAACAACCTAACACCATGCTTACAACAACCTGACACCATGCTTACAACACCCTGACACCAAGCTTACAACACCCTAACACCATGCTTACAACACCCTAACACCATGCTTACAACACCCTAACACCATGCTTACAACACCCTAACACCATGCTTACAACACCCTAACACCATGCTTACAACACTCTAACACCATGCTTACAACACCCTAACACCATACTTACAACAACCTAACACCATGCTTACAACAACCTAACACCATGCTTACAACACCCTAACACCATGCTTACAACACCCTAACACCATGCTTACAACACCCTAACACCATGCTTACAACACCCTAACACCATGCTTACAACAACCTAACACCATGCTTACAACACCCTAACACCATGCTTACAACACCCTAACACCATGCTTACAACACCCTAACACCATGCTTACAACACCCTAACACCATGCTTACAACACTCTAACACCATGCTTACAACACCCTAACACCATGCTTACAACACCCTAACACCATGCTTACAACACCCTAACACCATGCTTACAACACCCTAACACCATGCTTACAACACTCTAACACCATGCTTACAACACCCTAACACCATGCTTACAACAACCTAACACCATGCTTACAACACCCTAACACCATGCTTACAACACCCTAACACCATGCTTACAACACCCTAACACCATGCTTACAACACCCTAACACCATGCTTACAACACCCTAACACCATGCTTACAACACCCTAACACCATGCTTACAACACTCTAACACCATGCTTACAACACCCTAACACCATGCTTACAACACCCTAACACCATGCTTACAACACCCTAACACCATGCTTACAACACCCTAACACCATGCTTACAACACCCTAACACCATGCTTACAACACCCTAACACCATGCTTACAACACTCTAACACCATGCTTACAACACCCTAACACCATGCTTACAACACCCTAACACCATGCTTACAACACCTAACACCATGCTTACAACACCCTAACACCATGCTTACAACACTCTAACACCATGCTTACAACACCCTAACACCATGCTTACAACAACCTAACACCATGCTTACAACACCCTAACACCATGCTTACAACACTCTAACACCATGCTTACAACACCCTAACACCATGCTTACAACAACCTAACACCATGCTTACAACAACCTAACACCATGCTTACAACACCCTAACACCATGCTTACAACAACCTAACACCATGCTTACAACAACCTAACACCATGCTTACAACAACCTAACACATTTACATTACATTTACATTTAAGTCATTTAGCAGACGCTCTTATCCAGAGCCATGCTTACAACAACCTAACACCATGCTTACAACAACCTAACACCATGCTTACAACACCCTAACACCATGCTTACAACAACCTAACACCATGCTTACAACACCCTAACACCATGCTTACAACACCCTAACACCATGCTTACAACAACCTAACACCATGCTTACAACAACCTAACACCATGCTTACAACACCCTAACACCATGCTTACAACAACCTAACACCATGCTTACAACAACCTAACACCATGCTTACAACAACCTAACACCATGCTTACAACACCCTAACACCATGCTTACAACACCCTAACACCATGCTTACAACAACCTAACACCATGCTTACAACAACCTAACACCATGCTTACAACAACCTAACACCATGCTTACAACACCCTAACACCATGCTTACAACACCCTAACACCATGCTTACAACACCCTAACACCATGCTTACAACACCCTAACACCATGCTTACAACAACCTAACATCATGCTTACAACACCCTAACACCATGCTTACAACAACCTAACACCATGCTTACAACAACCTAACACCATGCTTACAACAACCTAACACCATGCTTACAACACCCTAACACCATGCTTACAACACCCTAACACCATGCTTACAACAACCTAACACCATGCTTACAACTCATTAACATCATGCTTACAACACCCTAACACCATGCTTACAACAACCTAACACCATGCTTACAACAACCTAACACCATGCTTACAACAACCTAACACCATGCTTACAACAACCTAACACCATGCTTACAACACCCTAACACCATGCTTACAACACCCTAACACCATGCTTACAACAACCTAACACCATGCTTACAACTCATTAACATCATGCTTAATGTGTGTATTATCATCACACAACGACGCCTATGTATGCGTGTGTGTGTCCAGGCCGCCAGCTGACCATCTTCAACAGCCAGACGACGGTGACGGTAGGAAGAGGAAAGGAAGCAGGTCAGTTCCAGGGTCAGATGGCCGGTCTCTACTACAACGGACTGAAGATACTCAACATGGCCGCCGAGGGACACGCCCACATCCGCCTGGAGGGCAGCACACGATTGGTTGGGGACATGCCCTCCTCCTCCATCACTCCCCAATCCAGCGCTGCCGCCGGGGGCAACCGATTAGATCCCGCCTCCAATGCCGGCGACATCACCACGACAACCGCCATAAATAAGAAGCAAGGAGGAGGAACTACGCAGCAGGTAGGAAACGAACTATGACGCTATCTAAGGCATAAACAGGATAACTTAGCTATTCGTAACCTCACACATATAGATTTTTAAAAAACAATTATTTCACCTTTATTTAACAAGGCAAGTCAGTTCGGAATAAATTCTTATACCCTAGTCAAACCCTAACAACGCTGGGCCAATTGTTCACCGCTCTATGGGACTCCCAATCAGTGTGACGCCTCTAGCACTGAGCTGCAGTGCCTAAGACCACTGCGTCACTCGGGAGCCCCAAATAGATACCATATACAGTGCCTTCAGAAAGTATTCATACCCCTTGACTTATTTTTGTGTTACATTTTGTGGCGTTACAGCCTGAATTCAAAATGAATTAAATTGTTTTTCAAGCTCACCCATCTACACACAATAACCCATAATGACAAAGTGAAAACATCTTTTTAGAAATGTATTGAAAATGAAATACAGAAATATCTCATTTACATACAGTACCAGTCAAAAGTTTGGACACGCCTACTCATTCAAGGGTTTTTCTTAATTTTTTCTATTTTCTACATTGTAGAATAATAGTGAAGACATCAAAACTATGAAATAACACATATGGAATCATGTAGAAACCAAAAAAGTGTTAAAAAAATCCAAATATATTTTAGATTTTTCTTTGCATTGATGACAGCTTTGCACACTCTTGGTATTCTCTCCACCAGCTTCAAGAGGAATGCTTTTCCAACGGTCTTAAAGGAGTTCCCACATATGCTGAGCACTTGTTGGCTGCTTTTACTTCAATCTGCAGTCCAACTCATCCCAAACCATCTCAATTAGGTTGAGGTCGGGTGATTGTGGAGACCAGTTCATCTGATGCAGCACTCCATCACTCTCCTCCTTAGTCAAATAGCCCTACACAGCCTGGGGGTTTGTTGGGTCATTGTCCTGTGGAAAAACAAATGATAGTCCCACTAAGTGCAAACCAGGTGGGATGGCTGTGGTAGCCATGCTGGTTAAGTGTGCCTTAAATTCTAAATAAATCACTGACAGTGTCACCAGCCAAGCACCTCCACACCATCACGCCTCCTTCTCCATGCTTCACGGTGGGAACCACACATGGGGAGATCATCTGTTCACCTACTCTCTCACAAAGACATGGTGGTTGGAACCAAAAATACCCAATTTGGACTCGTCAGACCAAAGGACAGATTTCCACCGGTCTAATGTCCATTGCTCGTGTTTCTTGACCTAAGCAAGACCCTTCTTCTTATTGGTGTCCTTTAGTAGTGGTTTCTTTGCAGCAAGGCCTGATTTACGCAGTCTCCTCTGAACAGTTGATGTTGAGATGTTTCTGTTACTTGAACTCTGTGAGGAATTTATTTGAGAGAGTCTGAGAGAGGCTAACTCTAATGAACTTATCCTCTGCAGCAGAGGTAACCATGAGTCAGAAATGGATTTGGACTCAAATGTGTGCTGCAATGAGCTGTGTTAACCTGCTATGAGCTGCTATGAAAGTTATGACCTGCTATGACCACCACTTGTCTGCTATGACTAGTCAGGAGGTTATGATGATGAACAGGCTCTCTGTGTGGAGAGGGATTCTGGGTCATGAAATGTTCTGCCATGCTCTGAATTTTTTTTTATCCAATGATGCGAGTTGCCATGGAGATAGTGAACCCTCTCTCTCTTTCTGTTGTGCTCCATAGTGTATAGCTCCTCTGGGTATAGGCTGCCAGCTGTCTCAGACATAAATAATGGAATACAGAGCTGTGCGCCTCAGGCATCAATAATGGATCTGGATGGATGGATGGATGGATGGATGGATGGATGGATGGATGGATGGATGGAGGGAGGGAGGGTTTAAGTGACTGAGTGAGACACAGGCTGAATCCCAAATCACTCCCTTCCCCTCGCCCTTCGGCCCTCCATTGGCGCTTTCACGTGCACCTCCGCCATATGCACAAGTGTCCAAATGCTGAGGCAGTGAAAATGATCCAGGGTGTAGTGGCTAATTAGACCCTCAGCAAGGCTGCAGGCTTCAAAGCTAAGTGCTATCCCCTTACCTACAAAACAACGGAGAGGTGTTCCTAATTATATGTCACATGCATTTGTTTATGTCGGATTTGGAGACTTGACACATGTAACAGATGAAATACCTCCCAAATGAAATGTTAAACTGTTACTAACCTTTACATCTGGTGGGATTTGTGCAATAGAATTTCATGCTCATTTTATTATTTAAAAGTGGAACATGAATTGCATCATTTAAATCACCAGTGTGTCCCGACGTTGATGGGTTTACTGATCCCCTCTCCACTCTCTGGAAGTCACTCTGAGCAACACCCTCAGCAACACGTGACAACGGAGGGCCCTCAGAGCGAGTTGGTAGGGGCGAGGCGGTGGTTTGAGATTCACCGACAGTGTTGCTCTTTACACCTCAGATGTGTGTGTGTGGGTGTGTGTGTGTGTGTGTGTGTGTGTGTGTGTGTGTGTGTGTGTGTGTGTGTGTGTGGGTGGGTGTGTGTGTGTGTGTGCAGTCGGTGGTATACCAAGATAGGAATTAGGTCATATGTATGCTTGATATGGTGCAGTGGGTGTGTGTGTGTGTTTCTTCCTGAATTTAGTGAGATTCCCTCCTATGAGTCTGAATTATTAATAATGTTGAAGAGTGTCAACTCTGTCTCACTCTGCTCAATTTAGTTTGGATGTGTGTGTGTGTGTGTGTGTGTGTGTGTGTGTGTGTGTGTGTGTGTGTGTGTGTGTGTGTGTGTGTGTGTGTGTGTGTGTGTGTGTGTGTGTGTGTGTGTGTGTGTGTGTGTGTGTGTGTGTGTGTATAGCATTTGTGCGTGTGTGAGTGCGTGTTGTGTTCGTGTGTTTTATGGGTAGAACCAACTATAGCAACCTCAGACCCCCCCCCCTCTCTCACTCTGTCTCCTCTTGCTCTCTCTCTCTCTCTCTCTCTCTCTCTGTCAGCAGTGATAGGTAGTTAGTGTATCAGTACATCTCCTATTCTCTCCTCGTTTCTCCACGCTGACAGAGCTGCTGCTAACAGATGTGTGTGTGTTTCTGAAGACAGTGGCAGAGCAGTGTGTGTTAACCGTTTGTGTGTGTGTGTGTGTGTGTGATGTGTGAGCTAGGCAGTCAGGCAGGCATGGACGCTCGTTGGCATTGTTCAGCTGATCAGGTACTGATTTTACTCCTTCAGCATGATCACATCTTCCTCCTTCAGTTCATCTCTCTATCATTCCCTTTTCTTTTCTCTCTCTCCCTTTCTTTATCTGTCTCTCACTCGCGCTCCCTTTCATTATCCATCTGTGCTGGAAGGCAGCATGCATCACTGCCAGACAAAGAGAGGGAGAGATAAGGCTGTAGAGGAGAGGCGGAGAGACAGAGCGATAAAGAGGAGATGAGGCTATAGGAAGAGGTTGGCATTGTTCACAAGTGTGGAACAGACTTTTAATTGGCTCACTTTTAATTGACAACTTAAAAGGGTGGCTGAAGTTTGATTGACAGGTCTGTAGTTTGATTGGCATGTGAGTAGAGGTCAGTTGAGGAAACAGTTCCCTTTTGATAAGATGGAAAATGCTGAATCAACTTGAATTCTAATGGTATTGAAAGGCTGTCTTTAGTTATAGCAGTTTGATCAAATCAAATCACATCTTATTGGTCACATACACATATTTAGCAGATGTTATTGTGAGTGTAGCGAAATGCTTTTTTCCTAGCTCCAATAGTGCAGTAATATCTAACAATACACAACAATGCACATTTAAAAAGTAAAAGAATGTAATTAGGAAATATAGAAATATTAGGACGAACAATGTCGGAATCCGGAGTATATATATATATATATATATATATATATATATATATATATATATATAGTACCAGTCAAAAGTTTGGACACACCTACTCATTCAAGGGTTTTCTATATGTTTTCTATTTTCTACATTGCAGAATAAAAACTATGAAATAACACATGGAATCATGTAGTAACCAAAATAGTATTAAACAAATTAAAATATATTTTATTTATTTTTGAGATTCTTCAAAGTAGCCACCCTTTGCCTTGATGACAGCTTTGCACACTCTTGGCATTCTCTCAACCAGCTTCATGAGGTAGTCTCCTGGAATGCATTTCAATTAGCAGGTGTGCCTTGTTAAAAGTTCATTTGTGGAATATTTTTCGTTCTTAATGCGTTTGAGCCAATCAGTTGTGTTGTGACAAGGTAGTGGTGGTATACTGAAGATAGCCCTATTTGGTAAAATACCAAGTCCATATTATAGAAAGAACAGCTCAAATAAGCAAAGAGAAATTACAGTCCATCATTACTTTAAGACATGAAGGTCAGTCAATCCTGGAAATTTCAGTGCAGTCGCAAAAACCATGAAGTGCTAGGATGAAACTGGCTCTCATGAGGACGGCCACAGGAAAGGAAGACCCAGAGTTACCTCTGCTGCAGAGGATATGTTCATTAGAGTTAACTGGCTCTCATGAGGACGGCCACAGGAAAGGAAGACCCAGAGTTACCTCTGCTGCAGAGGATATGTTCATTAGAGTTAACTGGCTCTCATGAGGACGGCCACAGGAAAGGAAGACCCAGAGTTACCTCTGCTGCAGAGGATATGTTCATTAGAGTTAACTGGCTCTCATGAGGACGGCCACAGGAAAGGAAGACCCAGAGTTACCTCTGCTGCAGAGGATATGTTCATTAGAGTTAACTGGCTCTCATGAGGACGGCCACAGGAAAGGAAGACCCAGAGTTACCTCTGCTGCAGAGGATATGTTCATTAGAGTTAACTGGCTCTCATGAGGACGGCCACAGGAAAGGAAGACCCAGAGTTACCTTTGCTGCAGAGGATATGTTCATTAGAGTTAACTGGCTCTCATGAGGACGGCCACAGGAAAGGAAGACCCAGAGTTACCTTTGCTGCAGAGGATATGTTCATTAGAGTTAACTGGCTCTCATGAGGACGGCCACAGGAAAGGAAGACCCAGAGTTACCTCTGCTGCAGAGGATATGTTCATTAGAGTTAACTGGCTCTCATGAGGACGGCCACAGGAAAGGAAGACCCAGAGTTACCTCTGCTGCAGAGGATATGTTCATTAGAGTTAACTGGCTCTCATGAGGACGGCCACAGGAAAGGAAGACCCAGAGTTACCTTTGCTGCAGAGGATATGTTCATTAGAGTTAACTGCACCTCAGATTGCAGCACAAATAAATGCTTCACGGAGTTCAAATAACAGACACATCTCAACATCAACTGTTCAGAGGAGACTGTGTGAATCAGGCCTTGCTGCAAAGAAACCACTACTAAAGGACACCAATACGAATACAAGACTTGCTTGGGCCACGAATCATGAGCAATGGACGTTAGACCGGTGGAAATCTGTCCTTTGTTCTGAGTCCAAATTTGCGATTTTTGGTTCCAACCGCTGTGTGTTTGTGAGACGCAGAGTAGGTGAACAGATGATGTCCCCATGTGTGGTTCCCACCGTGAAGCATGGAGGAGGAGGTGTGATGGTGTGTGGGTGCTTTGCTGGTGACACTGTCAGTGATTTATTTAGAATTCAAGGCACACAACCAGCATGGCTACCACAGCATTCTGCAGCTATACACCATCCCATCTGGTTTGCGCTGAGTGGGACTATAATTTGTTTTTCAACAGGACAATAACCCAAAAACACACCTCCAGGCTGTGTAAGGGCTATTTGACCAAGAAGGAGAGTGATGGAGGGCTGCATCAGATGACCTGGCCTCCACAATCACCCGACCTCAACCCAATTGAGATGGTTTGGGATGAGTTGGACCACAGAGTGAAGTAAAAGCAGCCAGCAAGTGCTCAGCATATGTGGGAACTCCTTCAAGACTGTTGGAAAAGCATGCCAAGAGTGTGCAAAGCTGTCATCAAGGCAGAATTAATAAAATAAAATAAAATAAAAATTAATTTGTATTTGTTTAACACTTTTTTGGTTACTACATGATTCTATATGTGTTATTTCATAGTTTTGATATGTTCACTGTTATTCTACAATGTCTAAAATAGTTTTTTTTTAAATAGTAAAAAAATAAGAAAAACCCTTGAATGAGTAGATGTGTTCAAACTGTGTGATTGGATGTATATACATTACAGACAGAATATGGATAGAATATTAAATATATCTGAAGAATATTATATGTACAACAATAGTTAAATAGGGTGGCCTCGACTAGAATACAGTATATACATATGAAAAGAGTAAAACAGTATGTAAACATTATTAAAGTGACCAGTGTTCCATTATTAAAGTGACCAGTGTTCCATGTCTATGTGCATAGGGCAGCAAGCCTGTAAGGTGCAGAGAGATGGAAGATTTTACAGTAACAGGTATCACATTGATCTAAAGAAACACATCTGCTTACAGGTGTGATTTTTGATTTGCTAATTAGCAAAAGTGAAATCTATCACATCGTTGCAAGAAGTACCTGGCTGATGTCGTAATTCGTTTGATGTTAACTTGTATAGCGCTTTTGTACTAGACTTGTGTCGTGCTGCATTTCGGTTATCTTGGGACGCGTATTCGTCAAAATATTTTTCGGCCATTTCTTTTGTGAGGTTTTTATGGATTCTAGTCCTCTTCTTTGTTGGGTTCTAGACCTGTTCTATATATCTGGTTCTGCTGTTCTCTCCTGTCTCAGTACAGAGGTTAGTTATGACTACTGCAATGCATCACACTTCCATTTTAATTCATCACTGACTCTGTGTGGCTTTAACACATGCACACACACACACACGTTTATGCACACACACACATTTCTCAGCTGTAAAGTCGATGTTTGAGTCTCGCTCATGAATATGATTAGCATGATGTTAACTTAAGCTGCACCACTTTGTCTCCTTCCTTCTTTCCTTATGACTGTCCTTATCCTGTCCTTTCTCCCTCTCTCCCTCCATTACTCTCTCTTTCCTCCATCTCGCTCTCTCTCCCTCCATTACTCTCTCTTTCCTCCATCTCGCTCTCTCTCCCTCCATTACTCTCTCTTTCCTCCATCTCGCTCTCTCTCCCAACATAGCTCTTTCCTTTTCTCTCCCTTCCTCCAACACTCCATTCCTCCTCTATCTCCCTCTTCTCTCTCTCTGTCTCTCTCTATCTCCCTCTCTCTCTCTCTCTCTCTCTCTCTCTGTCTCTCTCTATCTCCCTCTCTCTCTCTCTCTCTCTCTCTCTCTCTCTGTCTCTCTCTCTCTCTCTCTCTCTCTCTCTCTCTCTCTCTCTCTCTCTGTCTCTCTCTCTGTCTCTCTCTGTCTCTCTCTGTCTCTCTCTCTCTGTCTCTCGCTCTCTCTCTCTCTCGCTCTCTCTCTCTCTCTCTCTCTCTCTCTCTCTCTCTCTCTCTCTCTCTCTCTCTCTCTCTCTCTCTCTGTCTAGTGGTGAGTGTCAGTGTTTCGTGTCTCTCAGTGGAACACTCCCATTTTATCTCCCTTCATTTTAATGGCTTGAACTTGGAGTTGCCGTGGCAACAGGAGGGAGAGGAGAGAGGGTGCTGCCAGAGAAGGTGGGGGGTTGGTCAAAGGAGCATCTTCTTCCCTTGTGTTGCTGATAGGACATGGAGATCTGAGCATCTGATCTGAGGATTCATAGTTACTACACTGTACTGTATACTGTTGGTTAGTTACCAGCCTGATCACTGGAAATAGACTAGGAATTCAGACGTTAGCATCGATATTTTCCTTCCTCTGCACTCTCCTATTGCCCAGCACTGGCGCAAATTCATGAAGCTCGGGCCGGAGCAGGCCCGAGAGGGAGAGAGGGGAGGAAGAAAGGAAAGAGAGGGTGAAAGGAGATAGGGAAGGAGAAAGGCGAGAGGGGGTGAAAGGAAAGGAAAGAGAGGGAGAGAGAGAGGGGAGGAAGAAAGGAGAGAGAGGGTGAAAGGAAAGGAAAGAGAGGGAGAGAGGGGAGGAAGAAAGGAGAGAGAGGGTGAAAGGAAAGGAAAGAGAGGGAGAGAGGGGAGGAAGAAAGGAAAGAGAGGGAGAAAGGAGATAGGGAAGGAGAAAGGCGAGAGGGGGTGAAAGGAAAGGAAAGAGGGGAGGAGAAAGGAGAGAGGTCGGAGAAGAAAGGAGAGAGGGGAGGAGAAAGGAGAGAGGGAATGAGGGAGAAGAAAGGGAAGAGGAGGAAGGGGAGGAGAGAAGGATGAGTGTATTCCTCCCTTGTGATTAGATCACAGCTGGTAACTAACAACTCTGTCTTCTCACTCGCTCTCTCTCCGCCTCTCTTTTCACAATTTGGCGGTTTGCCAGGACACGCGCGTGTGTGTGTGTGTGTGTGTGCGTGCGTGCGTGCGTGCGTGCGTGCGCGATGATGTCATGTTCATGCATCCAGAAAATCTAAATGTGTTTGACTTCAAGTTGAGCGTTTTATTGTGTTCTGTTTGTAGAATGAGAGGAGCTCTCTGAAAATAGATTACATGTAGACATGTAGATATCATTAACGTGAAAGACTCCAGGGATGAATAAATGACTAAAAAACAATAGTGTGTGTTTTATGATCTAACGTCTCTCTCCAGTCAACAGACGACCTGCTGGTGGCATCAGCTGAGTGTCCCAGTGATGACGAGGACATTGACCCATGTGACCCCAGCTCTGGTAATACATACCATATAGAGTACATTATACTACTGCTGCTATAGTACTACTGCTATAGTAGTACTGCTGTAGTAGTACTTCTATACTAGTAACCTCACACACTAACAGTCTGGCTAGACTAGATTGAAAAAATATTTTAGGTTTTGTGTGAAGCAGAAAGTTTACCCTGCGATCACACATTTGCAGCATTTGCTGCATTAAATTCTGCAGTGCAAGTGAAAATAGAATAGAACATTTTTTATTTTACCTTTTATTTAACTAGGCAAGTCAGTTAAAAACAAATTATTCTTTAGAATGACAGCCTGGGAACAGTGGGTTAACTGCCTTGTTCAGGGGCAGAATGACAGATTTGTACCTTGTCAGCTCGGGGATTTGATCTGGCAACCTTTCGGTTACTAGTCCAACACTCTGACCACTAGGCTACCTGCCGCATACATATCATTTTTATATCGCTTTTCATGAACTGAAAGACGCTTTACAGTATCAAGGAAGCCACAATCTAAACAAAAACAATGCCAGATTAAACAGAAAGATGCTGGCAGCCAGATGAAACAGAAAGATGCTGGCAGCCAGATTAAACAGAAAGATGCTGGCAGCCAGATTAAACAGAAAGATGCTGGCAGCCAGATTAAACAGAAAGATGCTGGCAGCCAGATTAAACAGAAAGATGCTGGCAGACAGATTAAACAGAAAGATGCTGGCAGCCAGATTAAACAGAAAGATGCTGGCAGACAGATTAAACAGGAAGATGCTGGCAGCCAGATTAAACAGAAAGATGCTGGCAGCCAGATTAAACAGAAAGATGCTGGCAGCCAGATTAAACAGAAAGATGCTGGCAGACAAATGAAACAGAAAGATGCTGGCAGACAGATTAAACAGAAAGATGCTGGCAGACAGATTAAACAGAAAGATGCTGGCAGCCAGAATAAACAGAAAGATGCTGGCAGACAGATTAAACAGAAAGATGCTGGCAGACAGATTAAACAGAAAGATGCTGGCAGACAGATTAAACAGAAAGATGCTGGCAGCCAGATTAAACAGAAAGATGCTGGCAGCCAGATTAAACAGAAAGATGCTGGCAGCCAGATTAAACAGAAAGATGCTGGCAGCCAGATTAAACAAAAAGATGCTGGCAGCCAGATTAAACAGAAAGATGCTGGCAGCCGGATTAAACAGAAAGATGCTGGCAGCCGGATTAAACAGAAAGATGCTGGCAGCCAGATTAAACAGAAAGATGCTGGCAGCCAGATTAAACAGAAAGATGCTGGCAGCCAGATTAAACAAAAAGATGCTGGCAGCCAGATTAAACAGAAAGATGCTGGCAGCCGGATTAAACAGAAAGATGCTGGCAGCCGGATTAAACAGAAAGATGCTGGCAGCCGGATTAAACAGAAAGATGCTGGCAGCCGGATTAAACAGAAAGATGCTGGCAGCCGGATTAAACAAAAAGATGCTGGCAGCCGGATTAAACAGGAAGATGCTGGCAGCCGGATTAAACAGAAAGATGCTGGCAGCCAGATTAAACAGAAAGATGCTGGCAGCCAGCATTGAATAAAATACTCTCTCTATCTCCCCCTCTCCCTCCCCTCCTCCTCCCTCCAGCAGCCCACCCCCCTCTCCCGGAGATCAAGCCGTTCCCGGGGACGTCGGAGGTGGTAAGGGAGTCCAGCAGCACCACAGGCATGGTGGTGGGCATTGTGGCGGCCGCCGCCCTCTGCATCCTCATCCTGCTCTACGCCATGTACAAGTACCGCAACCGGGACGAGGGCTCGTACCACGTGGACGAGAGCCGCAACTACATCAGTAACTCTGCCACCCAGCCTAACGGCAGCACCAAGGACAAGCCGCTGGGCATCGCCAAGATCTCCAAGAACAAGAACAACAAAGACAAGGAGTACTACGTGTGAGGAGAGGAGGAACTAACAGAGGAGAGAGGAGGAGAGGAGAGGAGGAACTGACATTTATATACACCCGTGGAGGCTGCTGAGTGGGGGACGGCTCATAATAATGTCTGGAACGGAGCAAATGGAATGGTATCAGACACATCAAAGACGTGGTTTCCATGTGGTTGATACCTTTCCATTGACTCCATTCCAGACACATTTATGAGCCGTCCTCCCCTCAGCAGCCTCCACTGACATATATACATATACACGTATACACACATACAGGAGGACATGCTCTGATACACACACTACACAAACACACACACGCAGAAAATTACACACACACACACACACAGAGTGAGACGAAGAGACTGTCATGAGGGCAGAGGCCCATGCTGTACAGTAATAGCCACTCTGTGTTCAACCAGAATATAGCAAGCAGATAGTAAAGGACCAGTAAAGAGCAATTATTTTAAAGGACCAGTCTCCCGTCTCTCTCTGGTATAAACTGTCCTGTGGACTCAGAGAGAGGAGGGGGGAGCAGGGTTAGAGAGAGGAGGGGTGCAGGGTCAGAGAGAGGAGGGGGGAGCAGGGTCAGAGAGAGGAGGGGGGAGCAGGGTCAGAGAGAGGAGGGGGGAGCAGGGTCAGAGAGAGGAGGGGGGGCTGGGTCAGAGAGAGGAGGGGGAGCAGGGTCAGAGAGAGGAGGGGGAGCAGGGTCAGAGAGAGGATGGGGGAGCAGGGTCAGAGAGAGGAGGGGGAGCAGGGTCAGAGAGAGGAGGGGGAGCATGGTCAGAGAGAGAAGAGGAGAGCAGGGTCAGAGAGAGGAGGGGGGAGCAGGGTCAGAGAGAGGAGGGGGTGCAGGGTCAGAGAGAGGAGAGGAGAGCAAGGTCAGAGAGAGGAGGGGGAGCAGGGTCAGAGAGAGGAGGGGGGCAGGGTCAGAGAGAGGAGGGGGAGCAGGGTCAGAGAGAGGAGGGGGGAGCAGGGTCAGAGAGAGGAGGGGGAGCAGGGTCAGAGAGAGGAGGGGGAGCAGGGTCAGAGAGAGGAGGGGGGAGCAGGGTCAGAGAGAGGAGGGGGGAGCAGGGTCAGAGAGAGGAGGGGGGAGCAGGGTCAGAGAGAGGAGGGGGGAGCAGGGTCAGAGAGAGGAGGGGGGAGCAGGTTCAGAGAGAGGAGGGGGAGCAGGTTCAGAGAGAGGAGGGGGGAGCAGGGTCAGAGAGAGGAGGGGGAGCAGGGTCAGAGAGAGGAGGGGGAGCAGGGTCAGAGAGAGGAGGGGTAGCAGGTTCAGAGAGAGGAGGGGGGGGCAGGGTCAGAGAGAGGAGGAGGGAGAAGGTTCAGAGAGAGGAGGGGGGAGCAGGTTCAGAGAGAGGAGGGGGGAGCAGGGTCAGAGGGGGAGCAGGGTCAGAGGAGGGGGAGCAGGGTCAGAGAGAGGAGGGGGGAGCAGGTTCAGAGAGAGGAGGGGGAGCAGGGTCAGAGAGAGGAGGGGGAGCAGGGTCAGAGAGAGGAGGGGGAGCAGGGTCAGAGAGAGGAGGGGGAGCAGGGTCAGAGAGAGGAGGGGGAGCAGGGTCAGAGAGAGGAGGGGGAGCAGGGTCAGAGAGAGGAGGGGGGAGCAGGGTCAGAGAGAGGAGGGGGAGCAGGGTCAGAGAGAGGAGGGGGGCAGGGTCAGAGAGAGGAGGGGGAGCAGGGTCAGAGAGGTGAGGGCGGCTGGTCAGAATAGGAAAGAACCGAGAGAATGCTTGTCTTCTGTCATACAGAGACAAAATCAGAATAACCAGATTAACACCCTGATAAACTCAGTTATAGTTGAGTGTAAGACTGGTGTTTTGTCCAATGGTATAACACCAGATTACCTGAACCTAGCCCTAACCCACAAGTCAGCAGGATGGACCTTACCCCGGCAACAAGACAGGAAGAGCCACACCCACCAGGGTTGCCATGTTGGCTTGATACGCCGACTCGCTATAGGTAGGTGGGAGAAGGAGCTTTGTGTGTTTCAAGTGTTGCTGGGACGTTTATTGTACAAAACAATACGACGTCACAACGTGATATCAACCTATCAACACTATGGAAACAAAAGACTTTGACTCTGGAGAGGAGACCAGACACTAGAACTAACTACCTACCTATCTACACATACCACATATATATATATATATATATATATATATATATATATACACCAAAATTTCATCACTGACTCTATGATGCCAACGAAATGTGAGATGATGATGACGAAGACTCTGATGAAGAAAAGAGGAAGAATGAAAATGTTTGCAGTTTAAACTCTATGGGGAAATTGTTGCACGTTGAATTATCTTACTCCATGTGTTGCTAACAGAGCAGAGACTACAGGGGTTACTCCTAAACCCAGCACAGCCATGACCTACCACCTGACCTACCAACTGGGTTTATAATAAACTACCACCTGACCTACCACCTGACCTACCAACTGGGTTTATAATAAACTACCACCTGACCTACCACCTGACCTACCAACTGGGTTTATAATAAACTACCACCTGACCTACCAACTGGGTTTATAATAAACTACCACCTGACCTACCACCTGACCTACCAACTGGGTTTATAATAAACTACCACCTGACCTACCACCTGACCTACCAACTGGGTTTATAATAAACTACCACCTGACCTACCACCTGACCTACCAACTGGGTTTATAATAAACTACCACCTGACCTACCAACTGGGTTTATAATAATCTACCACCTGACCTACCAACTGGGTTTATAATAAAACCTGACCTACCACCTGACACCTGACCTACCAACTGGGTTTATAACCACCTGACCTACCAACTGGGTTTATACCACCTGACCTACCAACTGGGTTTATAATAATCTACCACCTGACCTACCACCTGACCACCTGACCTACCAACTGGGTTTATAATAAACTACCACCTGACCTACCACCTGACCTACCAACTGGGTTTATAATAAACTACCACCTGACCTACCACCTGACCTACCAACTGGGTTTATAATAAACTACCACCTGACCTACCAACTGGGTTTATAATAATCTACCACCTAAACTACCACCTGACCTACCAACTGGGTTTATAATAAACTACCACCTGACCTACCAACTGGGTTTATAATAAACTACCACCTGACCTACCAACTGGGTTTATAATAATCTACCACCTGACCTACCAACTGGGTTTATAATAAACTACCACCTGACCTACCAACTGGGTTTATAATAAACTACCACCTGACCTACCAACTGGGTTTATAATAAACTACCACCTGACCTACCACCTGACCTACCAACTGGGTTTATAATAAACTACCACCTGACCTACCAACTGGGTTTATAATAAACTACCACCTGACCTACCAACTGGGTTTATAATAAACTACCACCTGACCTACCAACTGGGTTTATAATAATCTACCACTTGACCTACCAACTGGGTTTATAATAAACTACCACCTGGTTTATTCACTTCAACGTAATATACTTAATTTACGCCCAACAGGCCATTATTACTGGGCTTAATAATGACAGACAGACAACACATAACAACTGGATCAATACATGGTAGTCCTCTGTAGCTCCATTGGTAGAGCATGGCGCTTGAAACATCAGGATTGTGGGTTCAATTCCCGCTGGGGTCACCCATAAGTTAAATGTGTGTTGCTTTGGGTAGAAGCCTCTGAGAAATATTGTTATTGCAAGATCATATATCAATCATCAATAAGAAGATGGGACAGATACAGGACACGCAACAACTTAATTTGTTCCCAATCAACCTTCCCTCACCTCCCAACACGCAGCAGATACTGACCAACAGAGGTGTGACTGGGCTACAGTGTCTCTGAGAGGCCGGGTGGTGTGTTTGTGTCGGGGTGCGGTTTAGTGAGTGACCCTGGTGTAAAGGCAGCATATGTTCCCCTGCCACAGGCCCAGCCCTGTTTTACAGCCTGTGCTATAGACATTACATATACGACTGACTGTACCTGCTCTGATGAGTGTTTTATATCAACAATGTCTGTAAAATAATCCAAAACTGAATAGTACGTGTTATCATGTGTTTCTATAGCGATAGAGCTGTTCATGATGCCATTGGCTCAGAGAATTTGAGTTGATTTACTGTCATTGGCCCTCCCTCCATCCTGTTGCTTCACCTCATTGGTTGATTGTCCCTCCCATTGTCCAGGTGATCAATCCCAGCCAGGTGTGTGTGTGTGTGTGTGTGTGTGTGTGTGTGTGTGTGTGTGTGTGTGTGTGTGTGTGTGTGTGTGTGTGTGTGTGTGTGTGTGTGTGTGTGTGTGTGTGTGTGTGTGTGTGTGTGTGTGTGTGTGTGTGTGTGTGTGTGTGTGTGTGCGTGCGTGCGTGTGTGTGTGAAGGCGGGCGGGCGGGCGATGTGGAGAAGGTTGAGGGGTGAGTATGATGTCATTCAGAGTGTGTAAGACTGTATGTGTCTTAAACTGGCACCCTTTTCCTCTAAAAGTGCATGACTTTAAACCAGAGGCCTATGATCTAAGTGGCTCTGGTCAAAAGTAGTGCACAGGCTGCCATTTGAGACACGGGCTAACTGTAGGAACAAAGCAGATAGAAATTCACTGTCCAGAACGGGCAGAACTCTCCATTGTTTCTGATCTGGTCATTGTATTTGTATCTGCTGTCAGTGAACTCCCCCAGGTCATCCAAGCAATATTGCCAGCCAATCACATGGTTGCATGGGAATCAGACTGTGAGCGGGACATAAATCATTAAAGAAAAAGTAGTAAATAAATGGAAAAATGTAACTAATTACTTCCCTCTCTCCAACTCTTTATCTTTCCATATATCTCTATTTCTCTCTGTTCCTCTCTCCCTGTAGTCTACCCCTTCTCTCCCTCTAGTCTATCCCCTCTCTCCCTATAGTCTATCCCCTCTCTCCCTCTAGTCTACCCCCTCTCTCCCTATAGTCTACCCCCTCTCTCCCTGTAGTCTACCCCCTCTCTCCCTGTAGTCTACCCCCTCTCTCCCTGTAGTCTACCCCTTCTCTCCCTCTAGTCTACCCCTTCTCTCCCTATAGTCTACCCCCTCTCTCCCTGTAGTCTACCCCTTCTCTCCCTGTAGTCTACCCCTTCTCTCCCTCTCATCTACCCCCTCTCTCCCTCTAGTCTACCCGATCTCTCCCTGTAGTCTACCCCCTCTCTCCCTGTAGTCTACCCCCTCTCTCCCTCTAGTCTACCCCTTCTCTTCTCTCCCTCTAGTCTACCCCCTCTCTTCTCTCCCTCTAGTCTACCCCTCTCTTCTCTCCCTCTAGTCTACCCTTTCTCTTCTCTCCCTCTAGTCTACCCCCTCTCTTCTCTCCCTCTAGTCTACCCCCTCTCTTCTCTCCCTCTAGTCTACCCCCTCTCTTCTCTCCCTCTAGTCTACCCCCTCTCTTCTCTCCCTCTAGTCTACCCCTCTCTTCTCTCCCTCTAGTCTACCCCCTCTCGTCCTCTCTTCCGTCTCCTCTATGCTCTATATCTGAAGTAAAGAAGAAGCATTGAGCTGTGGTATTGTTCATAAAAGTGTTTGTTTAGCCTTTTCATTTTATACATTTTCTACCGTATTTTACTTTTATTTTTATTGTTGCAGTTCTTTGAAGAACATAAAGCGGACATTTATTATGAAAAATAGTTTTGAAGATCTAACGAGTCAATAAAATATTACCCAAGTGAAGTTACCCTGATTTCTATTCTAAAATATTAAAATAAGTGCAGTTATTTTTATACATTTCCTGCAAAACACTCCATTTCTTTATCTCTCCCTCTACCCCATTCTCTCTCTTTCTCTCCTCCCCGTTCTCACTCAATCACTACCTTACCTGCCTCTCTCTCTCCCATCTCCATCTCTCGTTTCTTCTCTCCCTCTTTTTCTCCCCCTTATGGTGAAGGTTGACAGTGCAGTTTTGCTTTCATCACTGTGGACCCTTTAATTTCTCTCTCTCAATATCTCTATCTAACTCTCTCTCTCTATCTACCTCTCTTTCTCTCTCTCTACCTCTTTCTCTCGCTCCCTCCCCCACTTTCTCTCTCTCTACCTCTCTCTCGCTCCCTCCCTCCCCCTCTCTCTATCTACCTCTCTTTCTTTCTCTCTCTATGTACCGGTACCTCTCTTTTTCTTTCTACCTCTTTCTCTCACTCCCTCCCTCTCTTTCTCTCTCTATGTACCGGTACCTCTCTTTCTCTTTCTACCTCTTTCTCTCACTCCCTCCCTCTCTTTCTCTCTCTATGTACCGGTACCTCTCTTTCTCTTTCTACCTCTTTCTCTCACTCCCTCCCCCTCTTTCTCTCTCTACCTCTTTCTCTCACTCCCTCCCTCCCCCTCTCTATCTACCGCTTTCTTTCTCTCTATGTACCTCTCTCTCTCTACCTTTCTTACTTCCCTCTTTATCTTCTCTTTCTCTACCTTTCTCTCACTCCCTCTCTCTCTCTCTCTCTCTACCTCTCTTCGTACCTCTCTTTCTCTCTCTCTACCTCTTTCTTTCTCTACCTCTTTCTCTCTCTCTTTATCTACCTCTCTTTCTCTCTCTACCTCTTTCTCTCACTCCCTCTCTATTTACCTCTAATTCTCTCGCTCCCTCTTCTCTCGCTCTTTCTCTCCCTCATCCATTACCTTGTGAAAGGTTTGTAAATGTGTTATTATATGAAGACCAAATGATCTGGGGTCCTTGACCACAACATACACACACAGCCCTCCAGCCCCGGAACAATACGGGTGCATGGAGAGTAGGAGGATATAGAGGGATGTAGGGAGAAGAGAATGGAGGAGGAGGACAGAAGACAGTGTGTGCATGCATGTAGGAGAGTAGTGTTATGGAAAGTAAACTTACGTAAATGTAATGTATTTTCTTCATAAGAAATGTGGAGAGGAAAAAAATCTAAAAAGCTGTTTTAGCTTTGTCATTATGGAGTATCGTGTGTAGAAGGATTAGTATTTTTTTAAATGTATCTATTTTAGAATAACATGCTGACCACACCGCTTAGAATAAGGCTGTAATGTAACAAAATGTGGAAAAAGTCCAGGGGAATGCAGTGTCCAGTATATTCAGACTTCAGGGCCTCTTGCCGGCTTTAATGTGGCTCGTGGTCCATGGTTTTGACACATCAGACTAAACTAAGCACACACATGCAAACACAGACTGAACACACTCACTGGTCCCCTACCTCCTACCCTCAACACCTTACACCCTACCCCCCAGCTCCAACACTATAAGCCCTTATACACCATAAGCAGCTTATACAATGGAGTGAGTGATGGGAACGGTATCCTTGATTTCACCCAGCCTATCAGAGAGCAAGGTTACTGTTTTGCAGTAATAGTTAATCTGTATCCATATTGATTTTGATTTATTCAATACTTGTAGAGCTTTGCAAGATCCTCAGAGTTAGGGGAGGGGGCAGATGGTAGGGTTTAGGGGAAGGGGACTGAGGGTAGGGGAAGGGGTCAGAGGGTAGCGGAAGGGGTCAGAGAGTAGGGTTAGGGGACAGAGGGTAGGGTTTAGGGGACAGAGTGTAGGATTTATGGGGCAGAGGGTAGAGTTTAGGGGGCAGAGTGTAGGGTTTAGGTGGCAGAGGGTAGGTTTTAGGGGTCAGAGGGCAGGGTTTAGGGGAAGGGGTCAGAAGGTAGGGTTTGGGGTCAGAGGGTAGGGATTAGCAGACTGGTTCCCAAACCTTTTTGGCCCGCGACCCCATTTTGATATCTGAAAATTATATGACAGTCAATTGCAAATTAGTCTGACTTAATCTATTTGTCTCACCACCAGTAATGAGATGGGTGTGCTTGATGCATGTCGCGTCGGAGCTTCTCAAAGTCAGGGGGCGTGGTCGACAGTGCACACCTCATCTCTCCTGTCACATCCAACTTCGATCGATATTTGTTTTTAATGCAGACGAGAGAGCTGAATCAGCGTACCGTGTGTTTTAATGCAGACGAGAGAGCTGAATCAGCGTACCGTGTGTTTTAATGCAGACGAGAGAGCTGAATCAGCGTACCGTGTGTTTTAATGCAGACGAGAGAGCTGAATCAGCGTACCGTGTGTTTTAATGCAGACGAGAGAGCTGAATCAGCGTACCGTGTGTTTTAATGCAGACGAGAGAGCTGAATCAGCGTACCGTGTGTTTTAATGCAGACGAGAGAGCTGAATCAGCGTACCGTGTGTTTTTAATGCAGACGAGAGAGCTGAATCAGTGTACCGTGTGTTTTAATGCAGACGACAGAGCTGAATCAGCGTACCGTGTGTTTTTAATGCAGACGAGAGAGCTGAATCAGCGTACCGTGTGTTTTTAATGCAGACGAGAGAGCTGAATCAGCGTACCGTGTGTTTTTAATGCAGACGAGAGAGCTAAATCAGCGTACCGTGTGTTTTAATGCAGACGAGAGAGCTGAATCAGCGTACCCTGTGTTTTAATGCAGACGAGAGAGCTGAATCAGCGTACCGTGTGTTTTAATGCGGACGAGAGAGCTAAATCAGCGTACCGTGTGTTTTAATGTGGACGAGAGAGCTGAATCAGCGTACCGTGTGTTTTAATGCAGACGAGAGAGCTGAATCAGCGTACCGTGTGTTTTTAATGCAGACGAGAGAGCTGAATCAGCGTACCGTGTGTTTTAATGCAGACGAGAGAGCTGAATCAGCGTACCGTGTGTTTTTAATGCAGACGAGAGAGCTAAATCAGCGTACCGTGTGTTTTAATGCAGACGAGAGAGCTGAATCAGCGTACCGTGTGTTTTTAATGCAGACGAGAGAGCTAAATCAGCGTACCGTGTGTTTTAATGCAGACGAGAGAGCTGAATCAGTGTACCGTGTGTTTTTAATGCAGACGAGAGAGCTGAATCAGCGTACCGTGTGTTTTAATGCAGACGAGAGAGCTGAATCAGCGTACCGTGTGTTTTTAATGCAGACGAGAGAGCTAAATCAGCGTACCGTGTGTTTTAATGCAGACGAGAGAGCTGAATCAGTGTACCGTGTGTTTTTAATGCAGACGAGAGAGCTGAATCAGCGTACCCTGTGTTTTAATGCAGACGAGAGAGCTGAATCAGCGTACCGTGTGTTTTTAATGCAGACGAGAGAGCTAAATCAGCATACCGTGTGTTTTTAATGCAGACGAGAGAGCTGAATCAGCGTACCGTGTGTTTTTAATGCAGACGAGAGAGCTGAATCAGCATACCGTGTGTTTTTAATGCAGACGAGAGAGCTGAATCAGCGTACCGTGTGTTTTTAATGCAGACGAGAGAGCTGAATCAGCGTACCGTGTGTTTTAATGCAGACGAGAGAGCTGAATCAGCGTACCGTGTGTTTTATTGCAGACAAGAGAGCTGAATCAGCATACCGTGTGTTTTAATGCGGACGAGAGAGCTGAATCAGCGTACCGTGTGTTTTTTATGCAGACGAGAGAGCTGAATCAGCGTACCGTGTGTTTTAATGCAGACGAGAGAGCTGAATCAGCGTACCGTGTGTTTTAATGCGGACGAGAGAGCTGAATCAGCGTACCGTGTGTTTTAATGCGGACGAGAGAGCTGAATCAGCGTACCGTGTGTTTTAATGCGGACGAGAGAGCTGAATCAGCGTACCGTGTGTTTTAATGCAGACGAGAGAGCTGAATCAGCGTACCGTGTGTTTTTAATGCAGACGAGAGAGCTGAATCAGCGTACCGTGTGTTTTAATGCAGACGAGAGAGCTGAATCAGCGTACCGTGTGTTTTTAATGCAGACGAGAGAGCTGAATCAGCGTACCGTGTGTTTTTAATGCAGACGAGAGAGCTGAATCAGCGTACCGTGTGTTTTAATGCAGACGAGAGAGCTGAATCAGCGTACCGTGTGTTTTAAAGCTCGGAGGGAGACGGCACAGTATTCCCTTTGAGTCAGGAACCAAAACTCTTCCATAGTGATCTGTGAATGCGTTTTCTGCAGCATTCGGTCACATGAGAACTTGATCAGCTGTTCGATTTCTCGATTCTCTAAAACGATGTTGGAGGCAGCTTATGGAAGAAAAATTAACATTACATTCTATGACAACAGTTCTGGTGGACATTCCTGCAGTCAGCATGGCAGTTGCACGCTTCCTCAAAACTTGAGAGATCTGTGTCATTGTGTTGTGTGACAAAACTGCACATTTTAGAATGGCCTTGTATATTCCCCAGCACAAGGTGCACATGTGTAATGATCATGCTGTTTAATCAGCTTCTCGAAATGCCACACCTGTCAGATGGATGGATTATCTTGGCAAAATAGAGATGCTCGCTAAAAGGGATATAAACAAATTTGTGCACAAAATGTGAGTGGAAAAAAAGTTGTGTGTATAGAAAATGTCTGGGATCTTTTATTTCAGCACATGAAACATTATATATGTATATATAAACACTATATATATATATATATATATATAAATATATACAGTACTAGTCAAAAGTTTGGACACACCTACTCTTTCAAGGGTTTTTCTTCATTTTTACTATTTTCTACATTATAGAATAATAGTGAAGACATCAAAACTATGAAATAACACATATGGAATCATGTAGTAACCAAAAAGGTGTTAAACAAATCAAAATATATTTGATATGTTTGAAGAATCTAAGTAGCCACACTTTGACAGCTTTGTACACTCTTGGCATTCTCTCAACAAAACCTCTGTAGCACTTTGCGGTTGAGGGAGGTGCAGTTGCCAGTTGCCGGTGATGCAGCCAGTCAAGATGCTCTCAATGGTGCAGATGTAGAACTTTTTTGAGTCATGCCAAATCTGTTCAGCCTCCTGAAACTGTCACGCTCTCTTCACAATTGTGTGGGTGTGTGTGGACCACGTTAAGTCCTTAGTGATGTGGACACAAAGGAACTTGAAGCTCTCGACCCGCTCCACTACAGCCCCCTCGATGTGGATGGGGGCTTGCTTGCCCGCCTGTTTCCTGTAGTCCACGATCAGCTCCTTGGTCTTCCTGACGTTGAGGGAGAAGTTGCTGTCCGGGCACCCCACTGCCAGGTCTCTACCTCCTCCCTGTAGGCTGTCACTGCTGTCTGTGATCAGACTTACCACCGCTGTGTCGTCAGAAAATTTGATGGTGTTGGAGTCGTGCGTGGCCAAGCAATCGTGGGTGAACATGGAGTACAGAAGGGGACTAAGCACACACCCATGAGGGCCCCCCATGTTGAGGGCCCATCCACACCAGCTGAGGGCAGCCCGTCAGGAAGTCCAGGATCCAGTAGCAGATCAGCCATGATCAGAGCATTGTCTTCTTCAAATTGGCTTGTTTGTGAATATCTTCAAACAATTTCTCCACCATCTACTAGACACAATAAATGAATGACAGAATAGGTTTGGTTCAATATTCCAGGACTACATGTGGTGGTAAATATTAGCTTAACACTTAACATATAAAACATGTAAAAACCTGTTAAAACCATGTATTAGAAACACTCTACTATGTTGTTTTGCATTGCATGAAACAAATGTTTGCTTTCAAATCAAATCAAATTTTATTTGTCACATACACATGGTTAGCAGATGTTAGTGCGAGTGTAGCGAAATGCTTGTGCTTCTAGTTCCGACAGTGCAGTAATAACCAACAAGTAATCTAGCTAACAATTCCAAAACTACTACCTTATAGACACAAGTGTAAGGGGATAAAGAATATGTACATAATGCTATATGAATGAGTGATGGTACAGAGCGGCATAGGCAAGATACAGTAGATGGTATTGAGTGCAGTATATACATATGAGATGAGTATGTAAATAAAGTGGCATAGTTAAAGTGGCTAGTGATACATGTATTACATAAGGATGCAGTAGATGATATAGAGTACAGTATATACGTATACATATGAGATGAATAATGTAGGGTATGTAAACATTATATTAGGTAGCATTGTTTAAAGTGGCTAGTGATACATTTTACATAATTTCCCATCAATTCCCATTATTAAAGTGGCTGGAGTTGAGTCAGTGTGTTGGCAGCAGCCACTCAATGTTAGTGGTGGCTGTTTAACAGTCTGATGGCCTTGAGATAGAAGCTGTTTTTCAGTCTCTCGGTCCCAGCTTTGATGCACATGTACTGACCTCGCCTTCTGGATGATAGCGGGGTGAACAGGCAGTGGCTCGGGTGGTTGTTGTCCATGTTTAAACTTCAAAGAAAGAAACCTGTCAATTATTTAAGAGGTTTGGTTTGAATTCTTTATTGTACTGTCTACTTAATTAGTTTGACCTATTGCGTTGATATGTGAAATAGTGGCCTGATTTGGTTTAGCCAATTAAAAGTCTTGTTAAGTTTTGGGCCGATCGTGTGAACTTTGGTTTTATTTACTGGTGTGGGGCACTTTTAGGGACACTTTTGACACTGCTGGAGACGTGAAGAGAAACAGAGACGTACACTGTTGAGTTTAAACTTTTACATCTGATGGGCCCTCCCGAGTGGTACAGCAGTCTAAGGTACTGCATCACAGTGCTAGAGGCATCACTACAAACCCGGGTTCGATCCTGAGCTGTATCACAACCCAGCCACGATCTGGAGTCCCATTGGGTGGCGCACAATTGTCTGGGTTAGAGGAGGGTTTGGCCGGGGGTGCTTTACTTGGCTCATCGTGCTCTAGTGACTCCTTGTGGTGGGCTGGGTGCCTGCAGGCTGACCTCGGTTGTCAGTTGAACGGTGTTTCCTCCGACACATTGGTGCGGCTGGCTTCCACGTTAAGCTGGCGGGTGTTAAGAAGCACGGTTTGGCGGGTCATGTTTTGCAGGACGCATGACTCAACCTTCGCCTCCCGAGCCCATTGGGAGCGAAGGTTTGGCGGTTCACATTTCCCCTGTCTTCTCAATATAAAGTTCAAGATATGTTTAATGTTTTTAAGAGATATATAAAGATGTTTGTGTTTGTTGTTGTTTGCAAACCCGGGTCAAATGCAACTCAATGGTATTTGAGGTGCTTCGAGTTTTGGAGATGCGTCTAATTTAGCCTAGAAAGTTGAAATGTTAGGTATAGTGTGTACTGGCAGCACTGAGAGAAGCCAAAACGAACCCTCACCCACACACGCACACGTACTTGATTCATTTGTTGTGTTATCAGAAACATTCTGTCCTTCAGCACATCCAAATTGTTCAAGGACAAAGACCAATCTCCCAACCCTTATGTGTGTGTGTGCATGTGTGCCTGTGTGCCTGTGTGTGTGTGAGAGAGAGCGAGAGCGAGAGAGAGAGAGAGGAGGTTACACAGCTGCACGCAGCCGGTTTATCATGAGGACGGAAAATGCTGGTAGATATGCCTCATACACACACAGTGTATCAAACACACACACAGTGTATCAAACACACACACAGTGTATCAAACACACACACACTCCAAAGATGTTATTTCAAGGTTGCAGGTGCAAGGCAGGTCCATGAGTCCACCTGAATGTGGAAAAACACTCTGATGCCCAGTCCCAAATCAACCCCCAGTCCCTTGGCCTAGCTACTACCACTTACCATCTACCAGGGCAGTGGGGTAGCCTAGCGATTAGAGCGTTAGTCCAGTACCAAAAGGTCGCTAGTTTGAATCCCCGAGCCGACAAGGTGACAATTCTGCCGGTGTGCCCTTGAGCAAGGAACTACACCCTAAATTGCTCCAGGGTCGGCGTTGATACTGCCTGTGACCCCACTCAGAAAGAGTTGGGAAATGCAAAAAAAACACATTTCAAAATCACACGTGTATTAATAGGACAAATATAAGCACCCACCAAATTATACTGAACAAACATATAAACGCAACATGTAAAGTGTTTATTTCACGAGCTGAAATAAAAGATCCCAGAAATGTTCCATATGCAAACAGCTTGTTTCTCTCAAATGATGTACACAAATTTATTTACATCCCTGTTCGTGAACATTTCTCCTTTGGCAAGATAGTACATCCACCTGACTGGTGGGGCATATCGAGAAGCTGATTAAACAGCATGAATATTACACAGGTGCACCTTGTGCTGGGGACAATAAAAGCCTACTTTAAAATGTGCCGTTTTGTCACACAACACAACGCCACAGATGTCTCAAATTGAGGGAGCATGCAATTGGCATGCTGACTGCAGGAATGTCCACCAGAGCTGTTGTCAGAGAATGTAATGTTCATTTCTCTACCATAACGCGCCTTCAACATAATTTTTGAGAATTTGGCAGTACGACCAACCGGCCTCACAACCGCAGACCACATGTAACCACGTGTAACCACACCAGCCCAGGGCCTCCACATCCGGCTTCTTCACCTGCGGGATCGTTTGAGACCAGCCACTCTGACAGCTGTTGAAACAGTAGGTTTGCACAACTGAAGAATTTCTGCACAAAGCGTCAGGAACCGTCTCAGGGAAACTCATCTGCGTGATCGTCGTCCTCACCAGGGTCTTTACCAGACTGCAGTTTGGCGCCGTAAACTACTTCAGTGGGCAAATGCTCACTTGGCACGCTGGAGAAATGTGCTCCTCACGGATTAGTCCCAGTTTCAACTGTACCGGTCAGACGGCAGACAGCGTGTATGGCGTGGTGTGGTCGAGCGCTTTTCTGATGTCAACGTTGTGAACAGAGTGCCCCATGGTGGTGGTGGGGTTATGGTATGGGCAGGGATAAGCTACAGACAACGAACACAATTGTATTTTATCTACTGCAATTTGAATGCACAGAGATACTGTGACGAGATCCTTAGGGCCGTTGTCGTGCCATTCATCTGCCGCGTCACCTCATGTTTCAGCACGATAATGCACAGCCCCATGATGCAAGGATCTGGACACAATTCCTCCCTACCTTTTTTAAAAATGTTTTTTTTTTAATTCATTGAACCTTTATTTAATTAGGCAAGGCACTTAAGAACAAATTCCTACTTACAATGACGGCCTACCAAAATGCAACAGGCCTCCTGCGGGGACGGGGGCTGGGATTTAAACAAAACTAAAAAACAATATAAATATAGGACAAAAAACACACATCACGACAAGAAACAACACTAAAGAAAGAGAGACATAAGACAACAACATAGCAAGGCAGCAAAACATGACAACACGGCATGGTAGCAACACAACATAACAACAACATGGTAGCAAGACAACATGGTAGCAGCACAAAACATGGTACAAACATTATTAGGCACAGACAAAGGCACAAAAGGCAAGAAGGTAGAGACAACAATACATCACACAAAGAAGTCACAACTGTCAGTAAGTGTGTCCATGACTGAGTCTTTGAATGAAGAGATTGAGAGAAAACTGTCCAGTTTGACTGTTTGTTGCAGATCGTTCCAGTCACTAGCTGCAGGGAACTGAAAAGAGGAGCGACCCAGGGATGTGTGTGCTTTGGGGACTTGAAACAGAATGTGACTGGCAGAACGGGTGTTGTAAATGGAGGATGAGGGCTGCAGTAGATATCTCAGATAGGGGGGAGTGAAGCCTAAGAGGGTTTTATAAATAACCCCAGTGGGTCTTGCGACGGGTATACAGAGATGACCAGTTTACAGAGGAGTATAGAGTGCAGTGATGTGTCCTATAAGGCGCTTTGGTGGCAAATCTGATGGCCGAATGGTAAAGAACATCTTGCCACTCGAGATCACCCTTACCTGCCGATCTATAAAGTACGTCTCCGTAATCTAGCATGGGTAGGAAGGTCATCTGAATCAGGGTTAGTTTAGCAGCTGGGGTGAAAGAGGAGTGATTACGATAGAGGAAACCAAGTCTAGATATAACTTTAGCCTGCAGCTTTGATATGTGCTGAGAGAAGGACAGTGTATTGTCTAGCCATACTCCCAAATACTTGTATGAGGTGACTACCTCAAGCTCTAAACCCTCAGAGGTAGTAATCACACCTGTGGGGAGAGGGGCATTCTCCTTACCAAACCACATGACCTGTGTTTTGGAGGTGTTCAGAACAAGGTTAAGGGTAGAGAAAGCTTGTTGGACACTAAGAAAGCTTTGTTGTAGAGCATTTAACACAAAATCCGGGGAGGGGACAGCTGAGTATAAGACTGTATAATTTGCATATAAATGGATGAGAGAGCTTCCTACTGCCTGAGCTATGTTGTTGATGTAAATTGAGAAGAACGTGGGGCCTAGGTTTAAGCCTTGAGGTACTCCCTTGGTGACAGGCAGTGGCTGAGACAGCAGATGTTCTGACTTTATACACTGCACTCTTCGAGAGAGGTAGTTAGCAAACCAGGTCAAAGACCCCTCAGAGACACCAATACTCCTTTGCCGGCCCACAAGAATGGAATAGTCTACCGTATCAAAAGCTTTGGCCAAGTCAATAAAAATAGCAGCACAACATTGCTTAGAATCAAGGGCAATGGTGACATTCATTGAGGACCTTAAAGGTTGCAGTGACACATCTATAACCTGAGCGGAAACCAGATTGCATACCCGAGAGAACACTATAGACATCAAGAAAGCCAGTCAGTTGATAATTGACAAGTTTTTCCAACACTTTTGATAAACAGGGCAAAATAGAAATAGACCTATAACAGTTAGGATCAGCTTGATCTCCCCCTTTAAATAAAGGATGCACTGTTGCTGCCTTCCAAGCGATGGGAACCTCCCCGGAAAGGAGAGACAGGTTATAAATGTCAGAGACAGGCTTGGTGATGATAGGGGCTGCAACATTAAAGAAGAAAGGGTCTAAACCTTCTGATCCAGATGTTTTTTTTTAGGTCAAGTCTTTTGCAACTTGGGATCAGTGACCTCCTGCAGGGAGAAACTTTGTAGCGGGGCAGGGGAAAAGAGGGAGAAGCATCGGGGATAGTCGCATTAGAAGAGGTGGGAGATGAGGAAATGTTAGACGGGCAAGGAGGCATGGCTTAGTCAAATAGGAATTCTGACTTAATGAAGTAGTGATTGAAGAGCTCAGCCATGTGCTTCTTGTCAGTAACAACCACATCATCTACATTAAGGGACATGGGCAGCTGTGAGGAGGAGGGTTTATTCTCCAGGTCTTTAACTGTTTTCCAGAACTTCTTGGGGTTTGACCCACAGAGAGAGAACTGCTCCTTAAAGTAACTAACTTTGGCCTTCCGGACAGCCTGAGTGCACTTATATATTATTTGCCAGAACGACAGCCGGTCAGCCTGTGCCGAGTATGCATGTGCCGAGCCTTTCGCCCTATGCAATTTTTGAGGTGGAGTAACTCTGCAAGATCACGGTCGAACCACGGGTTGAACCCGTTTTTAATCCTCATTTTCTTTATGGGGGTGTGTTTGTTAACAATACCACTGAAAATCAAAAAAAAAAGAAGGTTCAAGCGTCTTTGAAAGAGTGGATCAAGCTGATTCTATACCATTTACAGAGGCCAGTTCATGAAGGAAGGCTTGCTCATTAAAGTTTTTTACCAAGTGTCTATGACAAATCAGCACAGGTCGTTTCACTGAGCAGCCATTACGAACACAGGCTGTAAAACAGTGATCACTATGGTCAATACAGAAAACACCAGACTGATACCTATCAGGATTAATTGTGAGGATAACATTGAGGAGAGTAGACTTTTCTGGGTGTTTGGAGTCATACCTTGTGGGACTGGTAATAATCTGAGATAGATTTAGAGAGTCCTATTGTTTTAGGACTTGATCAGGTGGTTTAAGCATATCCCAGTTCAGATCACCTAGCAGGACAGATTCAGATTTAGTGTAAGGGGCCAGGAGAGAGTTTAGGGCAGGTAGGGTACAGGCCGGTGCTGATGGAGGACGATAGCACCCAGCAACAGTCAACAAAGAGCTATATGAAAGCTTATTGCTTAAAACCAGCAAATCAAAGTGTTTTGGGACAGACTTCCAACAGATGCATATCTGTATTCTCAGGTAAGTGAATTCCATAGATTAGGACTTAATGAATGTATTTCAATTGACTGATTTCCTTCTGTGAACTGTAACTCCGTTGAAACCGTTGAAATTGTTGCATTTATATTTTTGTTCAGTGTATTATTATGTACACATCAAAGGATGACTAGAGGGCAACATTGCACCATATTTCTAGACCGTCCCCTAGTGATCAGATTCACAACCAGGCGACTAGGTTTAGTGTGCAGCACAGTAGCCACTTACCCATTAACACGCAACATCTGCGCAAGCGAATGCCATAAAACATGATCTTGAGCATGGAAGTAGCACACACACATACAAGTGCTACAGCACCAGGCTGGAGATAGCTGGTTTTGCCCTCAATTATATCAATTATGTTACAGACCATTGCTTTTACTGACCAGCGTGCCCACTCTACTATCCTGTAGCCCATCCTGGGTTGTATACATACGTTTGGTTCTGGCCCACTGCCTCTATTGTGTGGTTATCCTAACCAAAAACGCCCTTCGGCTATGCAAAGCAGAGATCCCCTCTCCTCCTGCTCTATCACACTTGATTCAGCTAAGCAACTGCTGCTCCACAAGACCTTGATTTATTCAGGTGTGTTGTGTAGCGTTGGAGCCAGTCTGCACTCCAGGCTACACGAGGGCAGCGTTCTCAAGAGGACCTGTGTATGCTTGGCCACAGGAGGTCGCTGTGAGCCCAGGGTGTGATTGGTGGCAGACATCCTCCAGTGTTTTTTTTTTCCGAATGTCCCTGTGTGAGTTAATGGCTCCTCCTGCTAGATACGGAGCTGGTGGCGAGCAGTCCGAGAAACATTAATTACACCCGGGTAGTTAGTTAGCGCGCAGGGTGGTTTGACAGAGAGGCTCACCGGGTTGTAGTCGAGGCCTGGTGTTAAAGCGTGAAGCGGATGGTCGAGGAAAGCGTTCTGTATTTTAACAACAGACTCTCCAAAAAATGAACTCCGTCAGAGCCACCAACCGGAGACCCAGGCGAGTCTCAAGGCCGCGCCCGGTGCAGCCCGACCGGAACGAGGGGGACCGAGGTGAGAGGGACCATCGCCAGAGCACTGTAGGGCTGTAGTCGTGTCAGGACGGCAAGGCTCCACCGTGACCCCCAGCCTCAGCTGCCTGGAACGAGAGTGTTATTTAGGCAAAGCCGAGGCTTGTACCTCTGTGGCACAGGCCGCGCTTTGTTTGGCTTGAGTGACTGTGGCTACCAGTGGGGCTGGGGGGGGGTAGCGTGACTGCTTTCCCTGCTGCGTAGTTCGCTAACGCGTTGACTAGCTGACGTTAACTAGCCCATATAACTATGCAGCCATCCATAACGTCGACCAAGGCGAACCCACCGACTTTGGCAGATTGTGAATGTTCATGGGCATGGCAGTAACGTTACTATCTAGCTATCATCGGCTTCTGACGAAATTAATCTGCGTTGTATTTTGAACTGACATTTTTGGGGTGTGCTGCCCATACTCCAGTAACTAGCGAGTTACTTTAGCTCGCTGACGACTAGCTATGAATGTCTACTTCAGCGATGAACGATCAGCCGCAATTTAGACAAGTACATTTTCTTGTTAAGCAGTCAACCAGCTAGTTAACTGCGTGGCTCACACTCAGACATTTAATTCAGCAACCTAACTACCTAGTTAAGCTAACCAGTTATGTCTAACTGAGTGCTAACGTTGGCTAGCTAGCTGTGTTTGTTTACCTGGCAGATTTACTAGCGAACAGTAGTACCTACGTAGTTGAGTTTTGACTCGTCGGTGCAGGTCTGGTCGGCCCGTTTACCCGCAGGTCAACTTATAGGGGCTGTGGCTTTGTTATCGCAGTGTGATGGTCAAGAGGCCGGTGGCCAGCTAGGGAAGGACGTTGTGGGGCACAGTCAGGCCCTATTCTGGTAGTCAAACCGCAGGGACGCATCTGCAGTTATCAATCACCAACCATAATCTGTCACCCACACAGCCTTGTAATACAATAGCCTACCCCTGTCATATATTAAACACATCCATGACACCACTCAGTCTATGAATGACCTAAAGTCGTTTTAGAAGAGGCGGACTAGGATGACACTGATCAGCTGTCATTACTAATAAATGTGTGTTTAATCAGCCCTTTACACCCTTACCAACTACAGTAGTGATTAGTCTGTGTGGGTGGATGGTGTTGTTTAAATGGCATCTGCCTGTTGGTGTTTGTCTGTTGAACTGTGCTGATGGAGAAGATGTATGTGTGTGTTTACACAGGCAGCACAATTCTGATATTTTTCACACTCATTTGTGTTTCGACTAATCAGATCAGCTATGGAAAAGATCTGACGTAATTGGTCAAAGGACCTATTAGGGGAAAATCAGAATTGGGCTGCCAGTGTAAACGCAGCCTATATGTGTCAGACTTTGTTCTGACTGTGTCCTCTGTGTGTCCAGCAGATGAGGAGGCTCCAGCTGCAGCAGCGGAGGTGGCTGTGGAGGAGTCTGGGCCTGCAGCTGGGAACAGCCCCTACCAGCTCCGACGCAAGTCTCTACTGCCCAAGAGAACAGCCTCCAGTACTGCAGCGGCCTGCCCCAGCAAGACCGCTATGGAGGTCAGACCGAGAGAGAGCACCATTCTGTGTTTGTTCACGTCCCTTAATGGGTTTAAAAGGACTGGTTTGTGGTCCTGTATTTCTGATGGTGGAGCAGGGTGCTTGCACCACTAGGGTTGCCGGTTTAATTCCCGGGGCCACCCATATGTAAAATGTATACATGCATGACTAAGTCGATTTGGATAAAAGTGTCTGCTGAATGGCATATATTATGTTATTCTGATACATTAATTTTGAAACAGTGTAAACTCACACTGGCACCAGTGTACATTTCGGGAGTATGGTAGAGGACAGTATTGGTGTGAGAGACAGAATGTGTGTGTGTGTGTGTGTGTGTGTGTGTGTGTGTGTGTGTGTGTGTGTGTGTGTTAGTGTCTCAGTCATTGGGGGAGGTAGCTGTGTGTGTATTACTGATATGTGTTCTGACACAGGGAGCGTCCACCTCGACGACAGAACCCTTCGGTCACCGAGCCAAACGAGCCAGGGTCTCTGGCAGGAGCCACGACCTGCCGGGTAAGAATGTGTGTCTTGGCGTACTAGTCAATGACGTGAGGTGTCTGCGTGGCTCTTTCTACAACTGTATGGATCATCTATTAATACTAATGGAATCTGTGTGTAGCGGCTCTAGCAGAGCAGTACCTGCAGCAGAAGCTTCCAGATGAGGTGGTTCTGAAGATCTTCTCATACCTCCTGGAGCAGGACCTCTGTCAGACTGCCTGTGTCTGCAAACGTTTCAGCCAGCTAGCCAACGACCCTATACTCTGGTACACAATCTTCAGTGGACTGTGACTCTATATACTGAAGGGAAAACATTGACACATTTTCTTGCCCATTGTAGTTAACTGATATGTCACCCCCCCCCCCAAAAAAAAAATCTGTCACTATCGATCGTTATTGGTCCACACTGACATGAAGGCTGTTGATTTGTGCATCCCTCTATGCCTGAAATTGACCTTTGCCTTTTCTGTTTGTGTCCAGGAAGCGTCTGTACATGGAGGTGTTTGAGTACACCCGTCCCATGATGCACCCCGAGCCAGGCAAGTTCTACCAGGTCAGTCCTGAGGAACACGACCACCCCAACCCCTGGAAGGACAGCTTCCAACAACTGGTGCGTCGACTGTGTGTGTGTGTGTGTGTGTGTGTGTGTGTGTGTGTGTGGTGTTTTCCATTAGTGCATGAATTTGGTTAATTAGCCGGTTACATAATCATTTTCAGCCTGCTACTTTTTCTACTTCATTTTAACAAGGCTCCTTTTCATTTTAGTCTAAATTTGCTAGTCTGTCGAGTCCGCTAGAATGAACGATATGCATTTGCTGGCGATCTAGGATGGGCGCCTGTCAGTCACAGAGGGCGATGACCCATACCTCAGTGGCGATGACAGGGAAACTAAGTCTGCTGTCTGTCCCAACTCCCGGTACAATTTGTGTGCGCTGTGTTTGTTTGCAGTCAAATTTCTATACACTGAGGAGGGAGAGGATTTGCTCGTCACATGTAATGTAAGTGGTAACGATGAGTTGAAATCCACCACTTAGTCAAACTATTATTTTCTGGCACATAGAAAATAAATCAATTGCATGTTTCATATAGCCAGCCACGTGGAGTCGTGGTGGATGGTAGGCTATTTACTGTGCTGTGATTGACAATTGACCAGCAAATGTTGACTGGTTTATAAAAGGTGTCCGACTGACTAAGTAAAGCAGATCTATAACCCTTGCCAGTCATAAATCATGCAATGTGGTTATAGGTCCATGGTATTGCTTTGGGACAAGTAAACCAAAGGATTTCCTGGGTTTCCTTTCCTATGATGACGGGGCTTGTCAGACAGTGGTGCTAAAGGGACTGACTCTTGTCAGTCTGTGTGGCCCTTCAGAATCGCATCGGTGAGAGAGACGTTAATTTGTCTCCCTAATTTGCATAGGCTACTGGTAGGCCCAGGGTTTTTGGCGATTTATCTGGAGATAAATTATGAAAACATTTGAGGAAGGTGGTGAATCATCACTGCAGGAACGATAGTTAGCGGAGAGCCTCATTCTGGTCCAAATATGATCATTAGGGCCCTCGCGGAATCCAGGCATTAAAACGGTTTCAACAATATAAAAACATTTGACCTTAGGGGGTAATCAACAAAATGTCTTGAAAATGAGTTAATTTGACCAAGTTTATCATACGACATGAACAGAATGCATCAGTGATTTTGATTTCCTGCAGCTTACTGAATAGGCAACGAGAATGCTCCTGTGTGTGTGGGGGGCCGTTAGCAATGATGCTAATGAAAACAGTCTTCTGGTAGATGGAAAGGCTTTCCCATAAACCTTCTCGGGGCTTGACATTAAGGTTTGTCTGGGGGAAAGTAAAAAAAGAAATGGTGGACAACCAGAATATAGATTTAAGTTCATTCAAGTAATAAAAATCACTCTCAAAACAATTACCCTGATCAGAATAGGACCAGGCAGTGCACAGCAGGGCAATGCATATTTGACATTCTGAGTAAATTACTTACAGTCCTATTTGCTTTAGCCTATTTAAATAAATATGTAATATTTACACAAAGCAAGATAACAATGTAAACAGACCTAAGAGTCTTACAGCAGCGCCACATATCCGGTCAGAAAATGTTTGAGTTTTTTCTCTCTTCCGAATGTAAGGCGATCTGGGCCAATAGCCGAAGCCTATTTTTCTAGAGGACACTGCAGTGTCTTATTGTTATCGACGACCACGTGTTCTATTTTCTCTCCATTTGATTATGACTTGTACAATTGAGCCTCTCGTTCAGTTTAATGCGTGCTACGTTTCTCCTGCCGTGCTGCTTCGTGAACAAACATTACATTAATCTTACAGAATGGTTAAAAAAAAGTCAATGTCAAGCCCTGCTTCTCAATGAAATGTTAACAAGTAGTCCAAGCTTACCTGGCAGAATGATATCATGATTATTTTCATCAAGTCAGTGGGTATTTGTCAGTGGTGTAAAGTACTTGTGTAAAAATACTTGAAAGTATTAGTAGTTTTTTGGGGTATATTTACTTAACTAATTTATATTTTTGACAACTTTTACTTCACTATATTTCTATAGAAATATTGTACTTTTTACTGCATACATTTTCCCTGACAACCAAAAGTACTTGTTACATTTTGAAGGCTTAGCAGGACAGGAGAAAGGTGTGTGAATTTCACCAATCAAGAGAACACGTGGTCATCCCTACTGCCTATAGTCTGGCAAACTCACTAAACACAAATGCATCTTTTGTAAATAGTGTTGGAGTGTTCCCCCTCGCTATCCGTACATTTTAAAAACAAGAAAATGGTGCCGTCTGGTTTGCTTAATATAAGCCATTCTAAATTAGTTCAATTCTAACTTTTACTTTTGATACTTAAGTATATTTAAAACCAAATACTTTTACTCAAGTAGTATTTTGCTGGGTGACTTTTACTTGAGTAACTTTCTATTAAGGTATTAATTAAGGTATTATACTTTTACTCCAATATGATAATTGGGTACTGTTTCACCACTGGTATTTGTTTTGCCAACTCTACCATGGTATGTGCGCTACAAAAACAAGCTAACAGCCTATTGCTAGGTGCTCACTGGAATTAAAGGGTAACTACATCCCAAAGTTAAAATGTCTTACGACTTTTCACTGTCCTCAAAAGTGGTCTCCTGCATTGTTGTGGACTAAATTTTTTTTTTTTTAAGTGATTTTTGAATGCGAAAACCTGAAGAAAAAAAATGTGGACTATATACTGTACTTTTTGTTTGTTTTAATAAAATACAGAATTTGAAGAAAAAACATTGACAAGTCATATCTTGTCGTGAAACTGTAAATATAACTAATCAAGAGAAGACAGGTTAAATGTTAACATTAAAAAAGTTCAATGTTAACCGTAAGGTTAAATGTTCTCTTTCTTAGAAAATAGTCCTGATCATATAGGCCTGGAACTAGACAAAATCCAAAACAACTAACAATACACTGAATTAATATTTTTTAAGTAATTTTAAAGTTTTTTTTTTAGTTTAGTTTATTTTATTTTTACAGGGACAGTGCACATTAATCAACGTTTCAGTAAAAGTAATTTTAAAGTCCATGTCTTTCCTAAAAAAAATACCACAACACATTTTTCCAATCTGGGAGGTAATTTCTCTAAAGTATTAAGTCATTTTACTGTGTATTTTAAATAGAATCAATACATTAGAATGTACCAGAGGCCACCAAAATAGAGCTGCTTTTGGAGAAAAGAATCTGAAAGGCCCAGGGCTGCCTGGTTGGCTACATTTTCAATTTGGCTGGCTACTCTATGTATTATACTGGTGTGTGTGTGGTTAGACAAACATCGTGTTGATGTTATTTTAACATTGTTGAAAAATTGTGTTGCAGTATAAAGGAGCACATGTGAAGCCAGGCTTTGCTGAACATTTCTACAGCAACCCTGGGAGGTTCAAAGGCAGGGAGAATATGCTGGTAAGAGACACATAATTATACTCATGGTCTACTGAAAGCACATTTTTCAATATGGCTGCGAGTCAGCTCCATTCTAGCTTGATTTGATGTAACCGTGTCTGTCTCCAGTACTATGACACCATAGAAGATGCGTTAGGAGGGGTGCAGGAAAGTCATTTTGATGGGCTGATCTTTGTCCACTCTGGGATCTACACTGACGAGTGGATCTACATAGAGTCCCCTATCACCATGATTGGAGCAGGTACTGTGTGTGGTCTGTCTGTCTGTCTGTCTGTCTCTTGCTGCCTCTGTCTGTATTATCTAGTGTTAGAAATTGCCTTCCTTTTTGTGTGTGTAGCTCCTGGAAAGGTGTCTGATAAAGTGGTTATTGAGAACACCAGAGACTCGACGTTTGTCTTCATGGAGGGATCGGAGGACGCCTACGTAGGATACATGACTATTAGGGTGCGCTGCTAACACCGATCCAACTCTCTCTCTCTCACACACACACACTCTCCCCACATCTCCCCTCTAACCTGTTGTTTCATCTTCAGTTTAACCCAGATGATAAGTCGGCTCAGCACCACAACGCCCACCACTGTCTGGAGATCACTGTCAACTGTTCTCCCAACATAGACCACTGTATCATCAGATCTACTTGCACAGGTAATGTGCACACAGTCCGCAGTAGGGCTTGTGTGTTTTGCCTGTGTTTTGCCTGTTTAGTTTGTCTCCAGTGGGGGATGTTGGGTAATGTAGTTTCTCTACTCCAGTGGGCTCGGCTGTCTGTGTGAGCGGCCAGGGGGCGTGTCCTACCATCAAACACTGCAACATCAGCGACTGTGAGAACGTTGGACTTTACATCACCGACCATGCACAGGTAAACAAAACACATCACCGACCATGCACAGGTAAACAAAACACATCACCGACCATGCACAGGTAAACAAAACACATCACCGACCATGCACAGGTAAACAAAACACATCACCGACCATGCACAGGTAAACAAAACACATCACCGACCATGCACAGGTAAACAAAACACATCACCGACCATGCACAGGTAAACAAAACACATCACCGACCATGCACAGGTAAACAAAACACATCACCGACCATGCACAGGTAAACAAAACACATCACCGACCATGCACAGGTAAACAAAACACATCACCGACCATGCACAGGTAAACAAAACACATCACCGACCATGCACAGGTAAACAAAACACATCACCGACCATGCACAGGTAAACAAAACACATCACCGACCATGCACAGGTAAACAAAACACATCACCGACCATGCACAGGTAAACAAAACACATCACCGACCATGCACAGGTAAACAAAACACATCACCGACCATGCACAGGTAAACAAAACACATCACCGACCATGCACAGGTAAACAAAACACATCACCGACCATGCACAGGTAAACAAAACACATCACCGACCATACACACCACTAACCACTCTTTAAAAAATCTCTCTGACTATGTATTCCTGCACGATATCTATGAGGATAATGTATTGCATGGTATCTATGGGGATAAACGCCCACGTTCTGTTCATTACCTTGGAAATATTGGACGAGGGGGAGCCGAGTCCGTTTGCCAAGGTAATGTACGGAGGAGCAGAGGCGTATACCACAGTTGCCAAGGAAAACAATGTTAAAGCACACATTTACTGGTAGAAATTAAATGTATTCGTTGATATTTAAATGGTTAAGTGAATTCATACTATCACATCTTCTGGTTGCTAGAGATGTGATCTAGTCTTTCATTCGATTAGTTCGCTACCCAGTCGTTGGTTCTTTATGTTCTGTCGCCATGCTCGCTGGCAACGTTCTTATCCCTTGCTTGCTAGCTAGCCAACTAGCTACGGCTAACAGTCATGGCCTCTGCAGCCTGAATAACAGCAAAGTAGCTCCATTTGCATTTGTTTAAACTGTTTTCTATGGACATTCCTTTGCCTACATCCATAACAATGAGCTGATGCCCGTTTTTACTTGGCAGAGCAGAAGTGTGTTCCTTCTCGTCAGGACACTCGTCAACTGTTCATTACGAGGACATAGCATTGCATATCAAACACTAGGCTAGAAGTTAGCTAAATAGTTTGTTGCTAGCAAACCTACCAACATGGCAACTGAATTTTTAAAAAAATATATCAGATGCTGAAAGCAGCGGGTCAAACTAGAAACATGTTTTGACAGCATAGCACCACTTGGATCGTGACTGCAACAGTAGTGACCAGATAAATCCGTGTTTCACTCACCACGCTAGATCAGGTGCTATTAAAAGAAGTATGTATTTGCAAAAACAAATCGCTTGCTAGCTACGTTTTTCATCGTTGGACCTGTGTTTACTATGTTTCCAATTTTGGTGTGTGTGGTTGTTGGTTTAGCTTTCTGTAATTGTAGCAAGTTACGGTTTGCATGTGCCAAAAGTTTTGAGAATGACACAAATATACATTTTCACAGTCTGCTGCCTCAGTTTGTATGATGGCAATTTGCATATACTCCAGAATGTTATGAAGAGTAATCAGATTAATTGCAAAGTACCTCTTTGCCACGCAAATGAACGGAATGCCCCCCAAAAAAACATTTCCACTGCATTTCAGCCATGCCACAAAAGGACCAGCTGACATCATGTCTGATTCTTTCGTTAACACGGGTGTGAGTCTTGACGAGGACAAGGCTGGAGATCACTCTGTCATGCTGATTGAGTTCGAATAACAGACTGGAAACTTCAAAAGGAGGGTGGTGCTTGGAATCATTGTTCTTCCTCTGTCAACCATGGTTACCTGCAAGGAAACACGTGCCGTCATCATTGCTTTGCACAAAAAGGGCTTCACAGGCAAGGATATTACTGCCAGTAAGATTGCACCTAAAACAACCATATATCAGATCATCTAGAACTTTAAGGAGAGCGGTTGTTGTGAAGAAGTCATCAGGGCGCCCAAGAAAGTACAGCAAGCGCCAAGACGTCTCCTAAAGTTGATTCAGCTGTGGGATCAGGGCACCACCAGTACAGAGCTTGCTCAGGAATGGCAGCAGGCATGTGTGAGTCCATCTGCATGCACAGCAGTGAGGCAAAGACTTTTGGAGGATGGCCTGGTGTCAAGAAGGGCAGCAAAGAAGCCACTTCTCTCCAGGAAAAACATCAGGGACAGACTGATATTCTGCTAAAGGTACAGGGATTTGACTGCTGAGGACTGGGGTAAAGTCATTTTCTCTGATTAATCCCCTTTCTGATTGTTTGGTGCCATCCAGAAAAAAGCTTGTCCGGAGAAGACAAGGTGAGCGCTACCATCAGTCCTGTGTCATGCCAACAGTAAAGCATCCTGAGACCATTCATGTGTGGGGTTGCTTTCTCAGCCAAGGGAGTGGGCTCACTCACAATTTTGCCTAAGAACACAGCCATGAATAAAGAATGGTACCAACACATCCTCCCGAGAGCAACTTCTCCCAACCATCCGGGAACAGTTTGGTGACGAACAATGCCTTTTCCAGCATGATGGAGCACCTTGCCATAAGGCAAAAGTGATAACTAAGTGGCTCGGGGAACAAAACATCGATATTTTAGGTCCATGGCCAGGAAACTCCCCAGACCTTAATCCCATTGAGAATTTGTGGTCAATCCTATAGAGGCGGGTGGACAAACAAAAACCCACAACCTCCAAACATTGATTATGCAAGAAAGGGCTGCCATCAGTCAGGATGTGGCCCAGAAGTTCATTGACAGCATGCCAGGGCAGATTGCAGAGGTTTTGAAAAAGGGTCAACACTGCAAATATTGACTCTTTGCATCAACTTCATGTAATTGACAATAAAAGCCTTTGACACTTATGAAATGCTTGTAATTATACTTCAGTATTCCATAGTAGCATCTGACAAAAATATCTAAAGACACTGAAGCAGCAAACTTTGCGGAAATTAATATTTGTGTCATTCTCAAAACTATTTGCCACGACTTTAGGAGCATATTGCATCATGATTGCAAGGTGTCCCGATGTATTTCCCAACTGTCCCGTTTTCTGGTATTAATGCCCTCCTGGCCAATCAGAAACAAGTATTCAACAATGCTGTGGTATAATGATGTGACAATATATTGCGGGGTATCTATGAGGATAATGGTGTCATAATGTGTTGCAGGGTATCTATGAGGATAATGAGATCAGTAATAATGCATTGGCGGGAATCTGGGTTAAAAACCATGGCAACCCCATCATCAGACGAAACCACATCCACCACGGCCGAGATGTAGGAGTCTTCACCTTCGACCACGGCATGGTAACTCACTGACCTATAACCTCTCACCCACCATTTCTCAGGTTTTTACATTGGTGCTGTACATTGCAATGCTGACAGTATTTCTCTCTCCCCTCAGGGTTATTTTGAGAGTTGTAACATCCACAGGAATCGTATAGCAGGCTTTGAGGTGAAGGCGTATGCCAACCCTACAGTGGTTCGCTGTGAGATCCACCATGGCCAGACAGGGGGCATCTATGTGCATGAGAAAGGACGGGGACAGTTTATAGAAAACAAGATCTACGCCAACAACTTCGCTGGAGTTTGGATCACCTCCAACAGCGACCCTACGATACGGTACACACACACACCCCTACAATACTGTTACACACACACCCCTACAATACTGTTACACACACACCCCTACAATACTGTTACACACACACACCCCTACAATACTGTTACACACACACACCCCTACAATACTGTTACACACACACACCCCTACAATACTGTTACACACACACACCCCTACAATACTGTTACACACACACACCCCTACAATACTGTTACACACACACACACCCCTACAATACTGTTACACACACACACACCCCTACAATACTGTTACACACACACACACCCCTACAATACTGTTACACACACACACACCCCTACAATACTGTTACACATACACACGCACCCCTACAATACTGTTACACATACACACGCATCCCTACAATACTGTTACACACACACACGCATCCCTACAATACTGTTACACACACACACACACCCCTACAATACTGTTACACACACACACACACACACCCCTACAATACTGTTACACACACACACACACCCCTACAATACTGTTACACACACACACACACACCCCTACAATACTGTTACACACACACACACACACCCCTACAATACTGTTACACACACACACACACCCCTACAATACTGTTACACACACACACACCCCTACAATACTGTTACACACACACACACACCCCTACAATACTGTTACACACACACACACACCCCTACAATACTGTTACACACACACACACACCCCTACAATACTGTTACACACACACACACACCCCTACAATACTGTTACACACACACACACACCCCTACAATACTGTTACACACACACACACACCCCTACAATACTGTTACACACACACACACACCCCTACAATACTGTTACACACACACACCCCTACAATACTGTTACACACACACACCCCTACAATACTGTTACACACACACACCCCTACAATACTGTTACACACACACCCCTACAATACTGTTACACACACACCCCTACAATACTGTTACACACACACCCCTACAATACTGTTACACACACACCCCTACAATACTGTTACACACACACCCCTACAATACTGTTACACACACACCCCTACAATACTGTTACACACACACACCCTACAATACTGTTACACACACACACACACAATACTGTTACACACACACACACCCCTACAATACTGTTACAATACACACACACACCCCTACAATACTGTTACACACACACACACACCCCTACAATACTGTTACACACACACACACCCTACAATACTGTTACACACACACACACACCCCTACAATACTGTTACACACACACACACACCCCTACAATACTGTTACACACACACACACACCCCTACAATACTGTTACACACACACACACACCCTACAATACTGTTACACACACACACACACCCCTACAATACTGTTACACACACACACACACCCCTACAATACTGTTACACACACACACACACCCCTACAATACTGTTACACACACACACACACCCCTACAATACTGTTACACACACACACACACCCCTACAATACTGTTACACACACACACACACCCCTACAATACTGTTACACACACACACACACCCCTACAATACTGTTACACACACACACACACCCCTACAATACTGTTACACACACACACACACCCCTACAATACTGTTACACACACACACACACCCCTACAATACTGTTACACACACACACACACCCCTACAATACTGTTACACACACACACACACCCCTACAATACTGTTACACACACACACACACCCCTACAATACTGTTACACACACACACACACCCCTACAATACTGTTACACACACACACACACCCCTACAATACTGTTACACACACACACACACCCCTACAATACTGTTACACACACACACACACCCCTACAATACTGTTACACACACACACACACCCCTACAATACTGTTACACACACACACACACCCTACAATACTGTTACACACACACACACACCCCTACAATACTGTTACACACACACACACACCCCTACAATACTGTTACACACACACACACACCCCTACAATACTGTTACACACACACACACACCCCTACAATACTGTTACACACACACACACACCCCTACAATACTGTTACACACACACACACACCCTACAATACTGTTACACACACACACACACACCCCTACAATACTGTTACACACACACACACACCCCTACAATACTGTTACACACACACACACACACCCCTACAATACTGTTACACACACACACACACCCCTACAATACTGTTACACACACACACACACCCCTACAATACTGTTACACACACACCCCTACAATACTGTTACACACACACACGCCTAGTAACCCTACGATACTGTTACACATACACACGCCTAGTAACCCTACGATACGGTACACATACACCCCTACAATACTGTTACACATACACACGCCTAGTAACCCTACGATACGGTACACATACACCCCTACAATACTGTTACACATACACACGCCTAGTAACCCTACGATACGGTACACACACACCCCTACCATACTGTTACACATACACACGCATAGTAACCCTACGATACGGTACACATACACCCCTACCATACTGTTACACATACACCCCTACAATACTGTTACACATACACACGCCTAGTAACCCTACGATACGGTACACATACACACGCATAGTAACCCTACGATACGGTACACATACACACGCATAGTAACCCTACAATACTGTTACACATACACACGCATAGTAACCCTACGATACGGTACACATACACCCCTACAATACTGTTACACACACACCCCTACAATACTGTTACACATACACCCCTACAATACTGTTACACACACACCCCTACAATACTGTTACACATACACACGCATAGTAACCCTACGATACAGTACACACACACCCCTACAATACTGTTACACATACACACGCATAGTAACCCTACGATACTGTACACATACACCCCTACAATACTGTTACACATACACCCCTACAATACTGTTACACATACACACGCATAGTAACCCTACGATACGGTACACATACACCCCTACAATACTGTTACACACACACACCCCTACAATACTGTTACACATACACACGCATAGTAACCCTACGATACGGTACACATACACACGCATAGTAACCCTACGATACGGTACACATACTACTACCATACTGTTACACACACACCCCTACAATACTGTTACACATACACACGCATAGTTGCACTACGATGCAGGAAACACACACACATAAAACTACTCTGAAATTATAGACACTAACCCCACTCTCAGTATTATGGGCTGTTTGTTGACGTTCTGTCCGTCTCTAGGGGTAATGCAATCTTTAATGGTAACCAAGGGGGCGTGTACATATTTGGCGATGGGCGTGGCCTGATAGAGGGGAACGATATCCATGGCAACGCTCTGGCAGGAATCCAAATCAGAACCAACAGCTGCCCAATTGTACGCCATAACAAGATCCACGACGGACAGCATGGAGGCATCTACGTGGTAAACAAACACACACTCTTCAAACTACTTTTCTCATATAGATCCTTGGACCTGTGCGTCTCAGGAGATGTTGCTAAGTGTTGTGTGTGTTCAGCATGAGAAGGGCCAGGGTGTGATCGAGGAGAACGAGGTGTACAGCAACACGCTGGCAGGAGTCTGGGTGACCACCGGCAGCACACCTGTCCTCCGCAGGAACCGCATCCACAGCGGCAAACAGGTAACACACAGCCCACACTCATTCTCTCACCGTTCTCGTTGGAAGAACAAATACATAAGGGATATTCTTGTATCCTGTGAGAATTGGAGGCCTGTCTCGTTAGGTTCTGAACTCTAAATTGTTTATAAGTCCAACCTAACGCCCTTCCTCCCTCTCAGGTTGGCGTGTATTTCTATGACAACGGCCATGGGGTGTTGGAAGACAACGACATCTACAATCACATGTACTCTGGCGTTCAAATACGGTACGTCCTGCCTCCTCACACGCCAGTCCAACGCAGGACACGCGGTGCGCACGATAACGTTTGACTAATGGTAGATAGCGGTTTTACTAACACTGTTGGTTGTCTATAGGACGGGCAGCAACCCCAAGATCCGACGCAACAAGATCTGGGGAGGACAGAACGGAGGCATCCTGGTCTACAACTCCGGTCTGGGTTTCATCGAGGACAATGAGATCTTCGACAACGCCATGGCGGGCGTGTGGATTAAGACGGACAGCAACCCCACGCTGCGGCGCAACAAGATCCACGACGGGAGAGACGGAGGCATCTGTATCTTCAACGGAGGGAGAGGTCTCCTGGAGGAGAATGATATCTTCAGGAACGCCCAGGCAGGGGTCCTCATCAGCACCAACAGCCACCCGGTGCTCCGCAAGAACCGCATCTTTGACGGTTTTGCTGCAGGTGAGCTGCCCACATTTTACATCAACTTTACTGTCCTGACTGGTCAATACTGTATCCTACTCGCCGTCCGTCACCTGTGTTGAGGATGTCATTTCCTGTCTCAGGTATCGAGATAACCAACCACGCCACTGCAACTCTGGAGGGGAACCAGATCTTCAACAACCGTTTCGGAGGCCTGTTCCTCGCCTCGGGAGTGAACGTCACCATGAAAGGTAGCTAGCGCTAACAGGGTAGGGTAATATAGCGCTAACAGGCCAGACCAGTGGTAGTCAGTGTACAAGTAGCCACTTGTGAAACAACCTCGCTGGGCAAGCCACCCTAGGCGACCTTTCAGAGAAAGGGGGTTGGGGGGGGGGGCAAGAACTCAATTTAATTCACACATGATATTTATAGATACTAATTAACATGGACAAACAAGCTATTTCATTCTCCATTGTAGGACACTTGGCTATTAGACGCAAATGTTACTAAATAATTTGATGAATGTTTTGAATATGGCCTTATTGCCATTATCTCAAAAGTTATAGCTCAAAGATATTTGTTAGATTTCAGTCTGAAGGAAGTATATGGTTTTAATCAGTTCATTTCCCCCAGTCATTCTGCGCAGATTCATCACTCTCCCTTCTAACGAGTCCTACACAGCTTGTGTTCGTCGTAGATGGAAACAGAAGACACGTATGTGTTCCTGAGAGTCTCTGCTTTCAGGAATGGGGTCATACTCTGTTCAACAGCTCTAGTCAAATTCCTAGGAATATTATCTGTGTTTGTCCCAGCTGCTAATAGTGGATACTAGAGGTTACTGGCGTAACCATGGTTCGATGTACTAATTAAGCAGCACATTCAGCTGACTGAATAATAACTTGCACAACACATTCATTCAGATTGTTGCAGAGAGACGCCAATAGGGTTGCCGTGAGACGCGCAGTGACTATGGCTGGCTTAGACTGTATAGAAAAAGGTTCTTGGTCACTGCACTCTCTGGGTATGTGATCTTTTGGGAATGTCTATCAAGTGGACAGGCTCTCATCCTCTGCTCCGCCTCTCTTCCAGATAATAAGATAATGAATAACCAGGACGCCATAGAGAAAGCTGTGAGCAGAGGACAATGTCTCTACAAGATCTCCAGCTACACCTCCTACCCCATGCATGACTTTTACAGGTACACACACCAGCCCATGCATGACTTTTACAGGTACACACACCAGCCCATGCATGACTTTTACAGGTACACACACCAGCCCATGCATGACTTTTACAGGTACACACACCAGCCCATGCATGACTCCTACAAGTACACAGACACACAGCAGCCCATGCACGACTCCTACAAGTACACACACCAGCCCATGCACGACTCCTACAAGTACACACACCAGCCCATGCACGACTCCTACAAGTACACAGACACACAGCAGCCCATGCACGACTCCTACAAGTACACAGACACACAGCAGCCCATGCACGACTCCTACAAGTACACACACACACACCAGCCCCTGCATGACTCCTACAAGTACACAGACACACACACCAGCCCATGCACGACTCCTACAAGTACACAGACACACAGCAGCCCATGCACGACTCCTACAAGTACACACACCAGCCCATGCACGACTCCTACAAGTACACACACCAGCCCATGCATGACTTTTACAGGTACACACACCAGCCCATGCATGACTTTTACAGGTACACACACCAGCCCATGCACGACTCCTACAAGTACACAGACACACAGCAGCCCATGCACGACTCCTACAAGTACACAGACACACAGCAGCCCATGCACGACTCCTACAAGTACACACACCAGCCCATGCACGACTCCTACAAGTACACAGACACACACCAGCCCATGCACGACTCCTACAAGTACACAGACACACAGCAGCCCATGCACGACTCCTACAAGTGCACACACCAGCCCATGCACGACTCCTACAAGTACACACACCAGCCCATGCACGACTCCTACAAGTACACAGACACACAGCAGCCCATGCACGACTCCTACAAGTACACAGACACACAGCAGCCCATGCACGACTCCTACAAGTACACAGACACACACCAGCCCATGCACGACTCCTACAAGTACACACACCAGCCCATGCACGACTCCTACAAGTACACACACCAGCCCATGCACGACTCCTACAAGTACACACACCAGCCCATGCATGACTCCTACAAGTACACAGACACACAGCAGCCCATGCACGACTCCTACAAGTGCACACACCAGCCCATGCACGACTCCTACAAGTACACACACACACACCAGCCCATGCACGACTCCTACAAGTACACAGACACACACCAGCCCATGCACGACTCCTACAAGTACACACACACACACCAGCCCATGCACGACTCCTACAAGTACACACACACACCAGCCCATGCACGACTCCTACAAGTACACAGACCAGCCCATGCACGACTCCTACAAGTACACAGACCAGCCCATGCACGACTCCTACAAGTACACACACCAGCCCATGTACGACTCCTACAAGTGCACACACCAGCCCATGCACGACTCCTACAAGTGCACACACCAGCCCATGCACGACTCCTACAAGTGCACACACCAGCCCATGCACGACTCCTACAAGTACACACACACACACCAGCCCATGCACGACTCCTACAAGTACACACACACACACCAGCCCATGCACGACTCCTACAAGTACACACACACACCAGCCCATGCACGACTCCTACAAGTACACACACACCAGCCCAAGCACGACTCCTACAAGTACACACACACACCAGCCCATGCACGACTCCTACAAGTACACACACACACCAGCCCATGCACGACTCCTACAAGTGCACACACCAGCCCATGCACGACTCCTACAAGTGCACACACCAGCCCATGCACGACTCCTACAAGTACACACACCAGCCCATGCACGACTCCTACAAGTACACACACCAGCCCATGCACGACTCCTACAAGTACACACACCAGCCCATGCACGACTCCTACAAGTACACACACCAGCCCATGCACGACTCCTACAAGTACACAGCAGTTACTCCACTGATGTTTTCTTTGACCTGTGTGTGTCCAGGTGCCACACCTGCAATACGACAGACCGGAACGCCATCTGTGTGAACTGCATCAAGAAGTGTCACCAAGGACACGACGTGGAGTTTATACGGCACGATAGGTGAGTAGCCCACACCAACCGTTTACTACCAACTAGATGGTCCCACTTGTGGCGTTCTGTTTCAGAAGAATTGAAGGACTGTCAGAACTAGTTTTCGACGAGAATCTTTTTAGATTTATGTTTTCATTTTGTTTTGGATCTTTCTTTCTCTCACGCCCTGTCCTGTAATCCATGTCTCTCCCCCAAATCTCTCTCTCTAGGTTTTTCTGTGACTGTGGAGCGGGAACTCTGTCCAACCCCTGTACTCTGGCTGGAGAACCCACACACGACACGGACACACTTTACGACTCAGCCCCGCCCATAGAGTCCAACACGCTGCAACACAACTGAACACACACACATCACATGTACACACACACACTACATAACCACACCCCCTATAATCTACATACACACACTACATAACACACATTCATAACACACTCATATATATGCGCACGCACACACAGACACCACTCACACACGCTGGCCATAGGGAGCCAGAGAGACTGAACACGGTGTTTTCAGCAGGGACTGGCATGAGGAACCCTGAGATTCAGAGTGAGACCGAGACAGTGATGCACTTGGGAGTCTCTTTTAAAGGGAACTATGAAGCTGGTCTGAATTTGACTGGTCTGGATTAGCTGTACTGTGTTGAGAAACTGACTCGTACTGAACGGCCACATGAGATTCTCACCATTGCATCTCTGGACGCCAAATGGCCAGGTAGAGGATGGAGAGTGAGTGTGGAGAGGGTAGGGAAGTGGCTACTCGGATAATGTCAGAGTGGCCAATGAGACTTCCTTCGCCTGTGACCTCTCGGCGACTCTCCAGGATCCTGGTAATCGAACTGCCTCCCAAGACAGGAAGAAAGGAGATTTAGCCCCACCCACTGAGAAAGCGCTTCCTGTTCAGAGGCATCTGTTACTAGGCAGTGGATGGCTGATATATACATATGTACTGCTAACGGAAGAGAGGGACTTTGATCAAGCACCTCTACTTTTATAATATGTTATTCTGATCAACAGATATTATTTTAATGCTTTCTCATGTAGTTTTGTATTTACAAGCAAAAAATCTTACTGTATTTGAATGTCTTTTTATTATTATATATTATAATTCTAAATGTTTGTCGTGTTGACCCCAGGCTTGCTGCAGTAGCTGTTAATGTCCCAGTGAATTTGTTCTTTCTGTGAAAGAGAATCACGTTTAACACTAAAGACTCTCTCCAGGCTAGTAGATGTAGGACTGGTGGAAGATCGTGTGTGTGTTTGTTGGAAGTGTGCATGTGTATGGTTGTGTTCATATGCAGTCCATGTTTCTGGAGAGAGTCAGATACGGCGTCAGGCCTTTTTCAAACTGGGACAAAGGAGTCGTTCTGCAGTGCCCTCTCATATTCTCTCCCCTTCTTGTTCCCTTTCCTCCCTCCCTACCTCCCCCGCTCTCTTCCTTACCCTGATCTCTCCCTCTACTAATTCTCTCCCCCTTCCCTTTTCTGTCTTTGTATTCTGGTGACTGTGGCTCCTCATACAGCCTGGATCGTATGCATGTGTACCATAACATCAAGGTCGTGTGCCCCTGCTCAGACGCTGCGTGCCACTTCGTCGACTGTGCCGTCGGGAACCAGATTGCTATTACATATGTGGTTAATTTGATGCGTAAAATACCTTCCCAGGCATAAGATCTGGCACGCATCAATAACGTCTGACCAGGGGGACACAACCCTAGACTTAATATATTGTGAAGTATTAATACAACCATTATGTAGATGCTAGTATGAATTCAAAAAGGGTTTCATTTCCTAGGAAGAAAAAAAAAGAAGACGGGAAACTGGTCGTTTGTAAGAAAATAAAACTTTATTAGATCAGCGGTGTCTGCTTTTTACGATTGATTTAATTCCGTCCTACCCATTTACAATGTGCCTGTGCTCCTCCCACCAGCCTCCCTTGCAATACAACATTTGGTAACAAACAAGCAAACTAAAATCCAATCAAAGCTCAAGTAAAGTTGTGTGCGAATATTGCACCGACAACGGACTCCTGACTAGACCTAAAATGTTCTCACACTCAGGTTTGTTCATGAATTATGCAAGTGTCAAATCACACTAACGTTATTTATAACTTGAACTTCGTGTGAAAACGAAAGATTTGTTTATGATTTACTCAACTTTTATTCGTGTCTATAAAGGAGGCTGTTCGTGAATGGTTTCTTCCAATTTGAACTGCCATGTAATATGCTCTAAAGATGCTTAGTGTCCTCGGGATGTTGATCTCTCCAGAGATCTGGCGTCTCGGCTGAGAGGTAAAGGGTTTATTCATGCAACCAGCATTAATGTCCAAAGGAAAATACAGAACGATTTCAAAATGTTGAACAGGATTTTTTATTGGAAACGTGGTTACATGTTTTATGAAACTAGAAAAATGGTGAGGAATGACTACGCAGAAAAGGAAAACGGATCGTGTGCTGCAACTGCTGTAGAAGGTCTGAACTTGCATTGGAGCTCACTGATGTGTTATGGGCAACCTCCACCCTAATGGCTTTAAGCTCCGCCTTTACCTCCTGGTCAGTAGTGGTGGCGGCCGGAAGAGATTACCCCTCTTGAAACGACTGGAACAAATGGAACAATCCCCCCTCCTGGAGAGAGTGTATTAGGAAGTTGGAGTAACTACAAGCCAATGAGCTATGGAGAGAGAGAGAGTGTATTAGGAAGTTGGAGTAACTACAAGCCAATAAGCTATGGAGAGAGAGTGTATTAGGAAGTTGGAGTAACTACAAGCCAGTGAGCTATGGAGAGAGAGAGAGTGTATTAGGAAGTTGGAGTAACTACAAGCCAATGAGCTATGGAGAGAGAGGGAGTGTATTAGGAAGTTGGAGTAACTACAAGCCAATGAGCTATGGAGAGAGAGTGTATTAGGAAGTTGGAGTAACTACAAGCCAATGAGCTATGGAGAGAGAGAGAGTGTATTAGGAAGTTGGAGTAACTACAAGCCAATGAGCTATGGAGAGAGAGAGAGTGTATTAGGAAGTTGGAGTAACTACAAGCCAATGAGCTATGGAGAGAGAGAGAGTGTATTAGGAAGTTGGAGTAACTACAAGCCAATGAGCTATGGAGAGAGAGTGTATTAGGAAGTTGGAGTAACTACAAGCCAATGAGCTATGGAGAGAGAGAGAGTGTATTAGGAAGTTGGAGTAACTACAAGCCAATGAGCTATGGAGAGAGAGAGAGTGTATTAGGAAGTTGGAGTAACTACAAGCCAATGAGCTATGGAGAGAGAGGGAGTGTATTAGGAAGTTGGAGTAACTACAAGCCAATGAGCTATGGAGAGAGAGAGAGTGTATTAGGAAGTTGGAGTAACTACAAGCCAATGAGCTATGGAGAGAGAGAGAGTGTATTAGGAAGTTGGAGTAACTACAAGCCAATGAGCTATGGAGAGAGAGAGAGTGTATTAGGAAGTTGGAGTAACTACAAGCCAATGAGCTATGGAGAGAGAGAGAGTGTATTAGGAAGTTGGAGTAACTACAAGCCAATGAGCTATGGAGAGAGAGAGTATTATTTGGTGTATGTATTATAATGTGTATGTATTTGGACAGTGAAGCTAAATGTTTTAATTTGGCTCAATCCTCCAGCATTTTGGATTTGTGATTAAATGTTTTATAGTCATATTTTATTTGAGAGCATATTAATACATATCTGTTTTACCGTTTTGAAACTTAAGCACTATTTAAGCACTGTAGATCTAGTCCCCCCACATTTTGAAGACGTCAAGTATTTAGACAAATTTCACTGAGTGCACCAAAGTAGTCAACAGTATTTGGTCCTATTTTAAATTGTTTTATTTTATTTTACCTTTATTTAACCAGGTGGCCTAGTTGAGAACAAGTTCTCATTTACAACTGTGACCTGGCCAAGATAAAGCAAAGCATTGCGACACAAACAACACAGAGTTACACATGGAATAAACAAACATACAGTCAATAACACAATAGAAAAGACTCAGACTCCTCTCCTCTTTACAGGTCACCTTCAGGTAAAACCCAACACGCTGTCAGACTCCTCTTTACAGGTCACCTTCAGGTAAAACCCAACACGCTGTCAGACTCCTCTTTACAGGTCACCTTCAGGTAAAACCCAACACGCTGTCAGACTCCTCTTTACAGGTCACCTTCAGGTAAAACCCAACACGCTGTCAGACTCCTCTTTACAGGTCACCTTCAGGTAAAACCCCAACACGCTGTCAGACTCCTCTCCTCTTTACAGGTCACCTTCAGGTAAAACCCCAACACGCTGTCAGACTCCTCTTTACAGGTCACCTTCAGGTAAAACCCCAACACGCTGTCAGACTTCTTTACAGGTCACCTTCAGGTAAAACCCAACACGCTGTCAGACTCCTCTCCTATTTACAGGTCACCTTCAGGTAAAACCCAACACGCTGTCAGACTCTTCTTTACAGGTCACCTTCAGGTAAAACCCAACACGCTGTCAGCCTCTTCTTTACAGGTCACCTTCAGGTAAAACCCAACACGCTGTCAGACTCCTCTCCTCTTTACAGGTCACCTTCAGGTAAAACCCAACACGCTGTCAGACTCCTCTCCTCTTTACAGGTCACCTTCAGGTAAAACCCCAACACGCTGTCAGACTCCTCTTTACAGGTCACCTTCAGGTAAAACCCAACACGCTGTCAGACTCCTCTCCTCTTTACAGGTCACCTTCAGGTAAAACCCAACACGCTGTCAGACTCCTCTTTACAGGTCACCTTCAGGTAAAACCCAACACGCTGTCAGACTCCTCTCCTCTTTACAGGTCACCTTCAGGTAAAACCCAACACGCTGTCAGACTCCTCTCCTCTTTACAGGTCACCTTCAGGTAAAACCCAACACGCTGTCAGACTCCTCTTTACAGGTCACCTTCAGGTAAAACCCAACACGCTGTCAGACTCCTCTTTACAGGTCACCTTCAGGTAAAACCCCAACACGCTGTCAGACTCCTCTCCTCTTTACAGGTCACCTTCAGGTAAAACCCAACACGCTGTCAGACTCCTCTTTACAGGTCACCTTCAGGTAAAACCCAACACGCTGTCAGACTCCTCTTTACAGGTCACCTTCAGGTAAAACCCAACACGCTGTCAGACTCCTCTTTACAGGTCACCTTCAGGTAAAACCCCAACACGCTGTCAGACTCCTCTCCTCTTTACAGGTCACCTTCAGGTAAAACCCCAACACGCTGTCAGACTCCTCTTTACAGGTCACCTTCAGGTAAAACCCCAACATGCTGTCAGACTCCTCTTTACAGGTCACCTTCAGGTAAAACCCAACACGCTGTCAGACTCCTCTCCTCTTTACAGGTCACCTTCAGGTAAAACCCAACACGCTGTCAGACTCCTCTCCTCTTTACAGGTCACCTTCAGGTAAAACCCCAACACGCTGTCAGACTCCTCTTTACAGGTCACCTTCAGGTAAAACCCCAACACGCTGTCAGACTCCTCTCCTCTTTACAGGTCACCTTCAGGTAAAACCCAACACGCTGTCAGACTCCTCTTTACAGGTCACCTTCAGGTAAAACCCAACACGCTGTCAGACTCCTCTCCTCTTTACAGGTCACCTTCAGGTAAAACCCCAACACGCTGTCAGACTCCTCTCCTCTTTACAGGTCACCTTCAGGTAAAACCCAACACGCTGTCAGACTCCTCTTTACAGGTCACCTTCAGGTAAAACCCAACACGCTGTCAGACTCCTCTTTACAGGTCACCTTCAGGTAAAACCCCAACACGCTGTCAGACTCCTCTCCTCTTTACAGGTCACCTTCAGGTAAAACCCCAACACGCTGTCAGACTCCTCTTTACAGGTCACCTTCAGGTAAAACCCCAACACGCTGTCAGACTCTTCTTTACAGGTCACCTTCAGGTAAAACCCAACACGCTGTCAGACTCCTCTCCTCTTTACAGGTCACCTTCAGGTAAAACCCAACACGCTGTCAGACTCCTCTCCTCTTTACAGGTCACCTTCAGGTAAAACCCCAACACGCTGTCAGACTCCTCTCCTCTTTACAGGTCACCTTCAGGTAAAACCCCAACACGCTGTCAGACTCCTCTCCTATTTACAGGTCACCTTCAGGTAAAACCCCAACACGCTGTCAGACTCCTCTCCTCTTTACAGGTCACCTTCAGGTAAAACCCAACACGCTGTCAGACTCCTCTTTACAGGTCACCTTCAGGTAAAACCCCAACACGCTGTCAGACTCCTCTCCTCTTTACAGCTCACCTTCAGGTAAAACCCAACACGCTGTCAGACTCCGATTTACAGGTCACCTTCAGGTAAAACCCAACACACTGTCAGACTCCTCTTTACAGGTCACCTTCAAGTAAAACCCCAACACGCTGTCAGACTCCTCTCCTCTTTACAGGTCACCTTCAGGTAAAACCCCAACACGCTGTCAGACTCCTCTCCTCTTTACAGGTCACCTTCAGGTAAAACCCAACACGGTGTCAGACTCCTCTTTACAGGTCACCTTCAGGTAAAACCCCAACACACTGTCAGACTCCTCTCCTCTTTACAGGTCACCTTCAGGTAAAACCCCAACATGCTGTCAGACTCCTCTCCTCTTTACAGGTCACCTTCAGGTAAAACCCAACACGCTGTCAGACTCCTCTCCTCTTTACAGGTCACCTTCAGGTAAAACCCAACACGCTGTCAGACTCCTCTTTACAGGTCACCTTCAGGTAAAACCCAACACGCTGTCAGACTCCTCTTTACAGGTCACCTTCAGGTAAAACCCCAACATGCTGTCAGACTCCTCTCCTCTTTACAGGTCACCTTCAGGTAAAACCCAACACGCTGTCAGACTCCGATTTACAGGTCACATTCAGGTAAAACCCAACACGCTGTCAGACTCCTCTTTACAGGTCACCTTCAAGTAAAACCCCAACACGCTGTCAGACTCCTCTCCTCTTTACAGGTCACCTTCAGGTAAAACCCCAACACGCTGTCAGACTCCTCTCCTCTTTACAGGTCACCTTCAGGTAAAACCCAACACGCTGTCAGACTCCTCTTTACAGGTCACCTTCAGGTAAAACCCAACACGCTGTCAGACTCCTCTCCTCTTTACAGGTCACCTTCAGGTAAAACCCAACATGCTGTCAGACTCCTCTCCTCTTTTACAGGTCACCTTCAGGTAAAACCCAACACGCTGTCAGACTCCTCTCCTATTTACAGGTCACCTTCAGGTAAAACCCAACACGCTGTCAGACTCTTCTTTACAGGTCACCTTCAGGTAAAACCCAACACGCTGTCAGACTCTTCTTTACAGGTCACCTTCAGGTAAAACCCAACACGCTGTCAGACTCCTCTCCTCTTTACAGGTCACCTTCAGGTAAAACCCAACACGCTGTCAGACTCCTCTTTACAGGTCACCTTCAGGTAAAACCCAACACGCTGTCAGACTCCTCTTTACAGGTCACCTTCAGGTAAAACCCCAACACGCTGTCAGACTCCTCTTTACAGGTCACCTTCAGGTAAAACCCCAACACGCTGTCAGACTCCTCTCTTCTTTACAGGTCACCTTCAGGTAAAACCCAACACGCTGTCAGACTCCTCTTTACAGGTCACCTTCAGGTAAAACCCCAACACGCTGTCAGACTCCTCTCCTCTTTACAGCTCACCTTCAGGTAAAACCCAACACGCTGTCAGACTCCGATTTACAGGTCACCTTCAGGTAAAACCCAACACGCTGTCAGACTCCTCTTTACAGGTCACCTTCAAGTAAAACCCCAACACGCTGTCAGACTCCTCTCCTCTTTACAGGTCACCTTCAGGTAAAACCCCAACACGCTGTCAGACTCCTCTCCTCTTTACAGGTCACCTTCAGGTAAAACCCCAACACGCTGTCAGACTCCTCTCCTCTTTACAGGCAACCTTCAGGTAAAACCCCAACACGCTGTCAGACTCCTCTCCTCTTTACAGGTCACCTTCAGGTAAAACCCAACACGCTGTCAGACTCCTCTCCTCTTTACAGGTCACCTTCAGGTAAAACCCCAACACGCTGTCAGACTCCTCTCCTCTTTACAGGTCACCTTCAGGTAAAACCCAACACGCTGTCAGACTCCTCTTTACAGGTCACCTTCAGGTAAAACCCAACACGCTGTCAGACTCCTCTTTACAGGTCACCTTCAGGTAAAACCCAACACGCTGTCAGACTCCTCTTTACAGGTCACCTTCAGGTAAAACCCAACACGCTGTCAGACTCCTCTTTACAGGTCACCTTCAGGTAAAACCCAACACGCTGTCAGACTCCTCTCCTCTTTACAGGTCACCTTCAGGTAAAACCCAACACGCTGTCAGACTCCTCTCCTCTTTACAGGTCACCTTCAGGTAAAACCCAACACGCTGTCAGACTCCTCTTTACAGGTCACCTTCAGGTAAAACCCAACACGCTGTCAGACTCCGATTTACAGGTCACCTTCAGGTAAAACCCAACACACTGTCAGACTCCTCTTTACAGGTCACCTTCAAGTAAAACCCCAACACGCTGTCAGACTCCTCTCCTCTTTACAGGTCACCTTCAGGTAAAACCCCAACACGCTGTCAGACTCCTCTCCTCTTTACAGGTCACCTTCAGGTAAAACCCAACACGCTGTCAGACTCCTCTCCTCTTTACAGGTCACCTTCAGGTAAAACCCAACACGCTGTCAGACTCCTCTCCTCTTTACAGGTCACCTTCAGGTAAAACCCAACACGCTGTCAGACTCCTCTCCTCTTTACAGGTCACCTTCAGGTAAAACCCCAACACGCTGTCAGACTCCTCTTTACAGGTCACCTTCAGGTAAAACCCAACACGCTGTCAGACTCCTCTCCTCTTTACAGGTCACCTTCAGGTAAAACCCAACACGCTGTCAGACTCCTCTCCTCTTTACAGGTCACCTTCAGGTAAAACCCCAACACGCTGTCAGACTCCTCTCCTCTTTACAGGTCACCTTCAGGTAAAACCCAACACGCTGTCAGACTCCTCTTTACAGGTCACCTTCAGGTAAAACCCCAACACGCTGTCAGACTCCTCTCCTCTTTACAGGTCACCTTCAGGTAAAACCCCAACATGCTGTCAGACTCCTCTCCCCTCTTTACAGGTCACCTTCAGGTAAAACCCAACACGCTGTCAGACTCCTCTCCTCTTTACAGGTCACCTTCAGGTAAAACCCAACACGCTGTCAGACTCCTCTTTACAGGTCACCTTCAGGTAAAACCCAACACGCTGTCAGACTCCTCTTTACAGGTCACCTTCAGGTAAAACCCAACACGCTGTCAGACTCCTCTCCTCTTTACAGGTCACCTTCAGGTAAAACCCAACACGCTGTCAGACTCCTCTTTACAGGTCACCTTCAGGTAAAACCCAACACGCTGTCAGACTCCTCTTTACAGGTCACCTTCAGGTAAAACCCCAACACGCTGTCAGACTCCTCTTTACAGGTCACCTTCAGGTAAAACCCCAACACGCTGTCAGACTCCTCTCTTCTTTACAGGTCACCTTCAGGTAAAACCCAACACGCTGTCAGACTCCTCTTTACAGGTCACCTTCAGGTAAAACCCCAACACGCTGTCAGACTCCTCTCCTCTTTACAGCTCACCTTCAGGTAAAACCCAACACGCTGTCAGACTCCGATTTACAGGTCACCTTCAGGTAAAACCCAACACGCTGTCAGACTCCTCTTTACAGGTCACCTTCAAGTAAAACCCCAACACGCTGTCAGACTCCTCTCCTCTTTACAGGTCACCTTCAGGTAAAACCCAACACGCTGTCAGACTCCTCTCCTCTTTACAGGCAACCTTCAGGTAAAACCCAACACGCTGTCAGACTCCTCTTTACAGGTCACCTTCAGGTAAAACCCCAACACGCTGTCAGACTCCTCTCCTCTTTACAGGTCACCTTCAGGTAAAACCCCAACACGCTGTCAGACTCCTCTCCTCTTTACAGGTCACCTTCAGGTAAAACCCCAACACGCTGTCAGACTCCTCTCCTCTTTACAGGTCACCTTCAGGTAAAACCCAACACGCTGTCAGACTCCTCTCCTCTTTACAGGTCACCTTCAGGTAAAACCCCAACACGCTGTCAGACTCCTCTCCTCTTTACAGGTCACCTTCAGGTAAAACCCAACACGGTGTCAGACTCCTCTTTACAGGTCACCTTCAGGTAAAACCCAACACGCTGTCAGACTCCTCTTTACAGGTCACCTTCAGGTAAAACCCAACACGCTGTCAGACTCCTCTTTACAGGTCACCTTCAGGTAAAACCCAACACGCTGTCAGACTCCTCTTTACAGGTCACCTTCAGGTAAAACCCAACACGCTGTCAGACTCCTCTCCTCTTTACAGGTCACCTTCAGGTAAAACCCAACACGCTGTCAGACTCCTCTCCTCTTTACAGGTCACCTTCAGGTAAAACCCAACACGCTGTCAGACTCCTCTTTACAGGTCACCTTCAGGTAAAACCCAACACGCTGTCAGACTCCGATTTACAGGTCACCTTCAGGTAAAACCCAACACGCTGTCAGACTCCTCTTTACAGGTCACCTTCAAGTAAAACCCCAACACGCTGTCAGACTCCTCTCCTCTTTACAGGTCACCTTCAGGTAAAACCCCAACACGCTGTCAGACTCCTCTCCTCTTTACAGGTCACCTTCAGGTAAAACCCCAACACGCTGTCAGACTCCTCTCCTCTTTACAGGTCACCTTCAGGTAAAACCCCAACACGCTGTCAGACTCCTCTCCTCTTTACAGGTCACCTTCAGGTAAAACCCAACACGCTGTCAGACTCCTCTCCTCTTTACAGGTCACCTTCAGGTAAAACCCCAACACGCTGTCAGACTCCTCTTTACAGGTCACCTTCAGGTAAAACCCAACACGCTGTCAGACTCCTCTCCTCTTTACAGGTCACCTTCAGGTAAAACCCAACACGCTGTCAGACTCCTCTCCTCTTTACAGGTCACCTTCAGGTAAAACCCAACACGCTGTCAGACTCCTCTCCTCTTTACAGGTCACCTTCAGGTAAAACCCAACACGCTGTCAGACTCCTCTTTACAGGTCACCTTCAGGTAAAACCCAACACGCTGTCAGACTCCTCTCCTCTTTACAGGTCACCTTCAGGTAAAACCCAACACGCTGTCAGACTCCTCTCCTCTTTACAGGTCACCTTCAGGTAAAACCCAACACGCTGTCAGACTCCTCTTTACAGGTCACCTTCAGGTAAAACCCAACACGCTATCAGACTCCTCTTTACAGGTCACCTTCAGGTAAAACCCCAACACGCTGTCAGACTCCTCTTTACAGGTCACCTTCAGGTAAAACCCCAACACGCTGTCAGACTCCTCTCTTCTTTACAGGTCACCTTCAGGTAAAACCCAACACGCTGTCAGACTCCTCTCCTCTTTACAGGTCACCTTCAGGTAAAACCCAACACGCTGTCAGACTCCTCTCCTCTTTACAGGTCACCTTCAGGTAAAACCCCAACACGCTGTCAGACTCCTCTCCTCTTTACAGGTCACCTTCAGGTAAAACCCAACACGCTGTCAGACTCCTCTTTACAGGTCACCTTCAGGTAAAACCCAACACGCTGTCAGACTCCTCTCCTCTTTACAGGTCACCTTCAAGTAAAACCCCAACACGCTGTCAGACTCCTCTTTACAGGTCACCTTCAGGTAAAACCCAACACGCTGTCAGACTCCTTTTTACAGGTCACCTTCAGGTAAAACCCAACACGCTGTCAGACTCCTCTTTACAGGTCACCTTCAGGTAAAACCCAACACGCTGTCAGACTCCTCTCCTCTTTACAGGTCACCTTCAGGTAAAACCCAACACGCTGTCAGACTCCTCTTTACAGGTCACCTTCAGGTAAAACCCAACACGCTGTCAGACTCCTCTTTACAGGTCACCTTCAGGTAAAACCCAACACGCTGTCAGACTCCTCTCCTCTTTACAGGTCACCTTCAGGTAAAACCCCAACATGCTGTCAGACTCCTCTCCTCTTTACAGGTTACCTTCAGGTAAAACCCCAACACGCTGTCAGACTCCTCTCCTCTTTACAGGTCACCTTCAGGTAAAACCCAACACACTGTCAGACTCCTCTTTACAGGTCACCTTCAGGTAAAACCCCAACACGCTGTCAGACTCCTCTCCTCTTTACAGCTCACCTTCAGGTAAAACCCAACACGCTGTCAGACTCCTCTTTACAGGTCACCTTCAGGTAAAACCCAACACGCTGTCAGACTCCTCTCCTCTTTACAGGTCACCTTCAGGTAAAACCCCAACATGCTGTCAGACTCCTCTCCTCTTTACAGGTCACCTTCAGGTAAAACCCCAACACGCTGTCAGACTCCTCTCCTCTTTACAGGTCACCTTCAGGTAAAACCCAACACGTTGTCAGACTCCTCTTTACAGGTCACCTTCAGGTAAAACCCCAACACGCTGTCAGACTCCTCTTTACAGGTCACCTTCAGGTAAAACCCAACACGCTGTCAGACTCCTCTTTACAGGTCACCTTCAGGTAAAACCCAACACGCTGTCAGACTCCTCTTTACAGGTCACCTTCAGGTAAAACCCAACACGCTGTCAGACTCCTCTCCTCTTTACAGGTCACCTTCAGGTAAAACCCAACACGCTGTCAGACTCCTCTCCTCTTTACAGGTCACCTTCAGGTAAAACCCAACACGCTGTCAGACTCCTCTCCTCTTTACAGGTCACCTTCAGGTAAAACCCAACACGCTGTCAGACTCCTCTCCTCTTTACAGGTCACCTTCAGGTAAAACCCAACACGCTGTCAGACTCCTCTCCTCTTTACAGGTCACCTTCAGGTAAAACCCCAACACGCTGTCAGACTCCTCTCCTGTTTACAGGTCACCTTCAGGTAAAACCCCAACACGCTGTCAGACTCCTCTTTACAGGTCACCTTCAGGTAAAACCCAACACGCTGTCAGACTCCTCTCCTCTTTACAGGTCACCTTCAGGTAAAACCCAACACGCTGTCAGACTCCTCTCCTCTTTACAGGTCACCTTCAGGTAAAACCCAACACGCTGTCAGACTCCTCTCCTCTTTACAGGTCACCTTCAGGTAAAACCCAACACGCTGTCAGACTCCTCTCCTCTTTACAGGTCACCTTCAGGTAAAACCCCAACACGCTGTCAGACTCCTCCTCTTCAGCATCCAGACCTACATATACAAACACTATTAAATTGTGTGTGTGTCCAGTTCATGTGCTGTGCTGTTCTGTCTGCAGGCTGTTCCAGTGTGTTCATCTTCTCCCTCAGCTCAGAGAGCACCGTGTCAAACGACGCCTTCACCAGGAACTCATGGTTCTCCACACACACACACACACACACACACACACACACACACACACACACACACACACACACACACACACACACACACACACACACACACACACTCTTTACCTGGTTTATATCCGTTGTTGTATCATCTCTCTGTACTTGAAGTCAGCCCGCAGGTCTCTGAGCGGTGAGATCATGACTTCAGTCTACAGCATCTGGCGCCTTCACAGAACATAGGATGGTGCTAGAGAGTTAGTGTGTGTGTGTGTACATCTTCGACAGTGTGTTTCACAGGAGGTTGGTGGCTCCTTAATTGGGGAGGATGGGCTCTTGGTAATGGCTGGAGCGGAATCAGTAGAATGGTATTAAATACATCAACACATGCGTTTTATACCATTCCATTTGCTTCGTTTCAGACATTATTATGAGCCGTCCTCCCATCAGCATTGTGTTTCATCAGAAGGGCAGGGGTCCGACCCATGGTAACAGTCCTGCAGTGTTGCCGAGCACTGTTCAAACTTGTGTTTGTGAGAATCAGTCAGTCAGTCAGCCTAGTGGTTAGAGCGTTGGGCCAGTAACTGAAAGGTTGCTAGATCGAATCCCCGAGCTGATAAGCTAAAAAACTGTTTTTCTGTTCCTGAACAAGGCAGTTAACCCACTGTTCCTAGGCCGTCATTGTAAATAAGATTGACTTCTTAACTGACTTGCCGAGTTAAATAAAAACTTATTGGACAAAAGGTGGGGAACTGCCTCAACAGATTGTCCCGAAGAGTCTGTCTGACCTCATTTTCATTCACTTGACACACGACCAGGTCCAATCTACACACACACACAACACTATAGTGTTTATAGTAATAGGAAAGACATGAAGGTGGCAGCAGAAGAGAGGTGTTACCCTGAACTGCCATGTTTGCTCACTATGCCGTCACTGTTGAGGGCTGTATGGCTAAGTTGTGCAGCCACACACACTTGCCTTGAAGAGGTTGAGGGCCTGTACAGCAGCATTGTCCTGTCTCATGCACTGGCTGAGGTCAGGCTGAAGGAGCTGAAGTTTGATTGGTCAGACAGCAGTTCCAAGTAACAAACTTCTTCTGCCAGACACAACGTGGCTACCTGGAACACACACAGACACACTATACTGTAAATGGAGTGTGTTTTGTGTTGGGCAACAACAGTCAGATTACCCGCGAGCAGTGGAGTTATATAAAGAGCTCTACTAATGGTAATGCATGCTGGCTTATGACACTGCTGCATCTCAGACCGAAGGGCACCGACAGGTACGAGGCACCTTGGTGTGTGTTACCTGTTTGTCTCGTTCAGGCAGAACGCTGCAGGCATTGTTGGCCTCTCCTTTCCTGGTCCGTAGCAGTCATTTGAGGTCCTGGGGTCACGTCTTTATTACTGACAGCAACACACCACCAGATTATACATAAGCACACACACGTGCAATATATACACATACTCCCTTTCGCCTGCACTCACTCACATTCTCTCTCTCTCTCTCTCTCTCTCTTACACACAAACCTACCTGTCTTAAGTAATCAGTGTTGTCACCCTGTGGTAACAGACATTCTTTAGGGCCGACTAGGTTACATCTCTCCGTCAGGGAACTTACGCGTCCACATAACCTACGCCCACCACTCACTATCCATCAGCACCGACAGCCAACCGTAAGACCACAACATAGCACTGAGACTGCACTTGTGAAGGTGGTAAATTACCTTTTAATGGCATCAGACCGAGGCTCTGCATCTGTCCTCGTGCTCCTAGACCTTAGTGCTGCTTTTGATACCATCGATCACCACATTCTTTTGGAGAGAATGGAAACCCAAATTGGTCTTCACTGACAAGTTCTGGCCTGGTTTAGATCTTATCTGTCGGAAAGACATTGTTTGTCTCTGTGAATTGTTTGTCCTCTGACAAGTCAACTGTAAATTTCGGTGTTTCTCAAGGTTCCGTTTTAGGACCACTATTGTTTTCACTATATATTTTACCTCTTGGGGATGTCATTCGAAAACACAATGTTAACTTTCACTGCTATGAGGATGACACACAGCTGTACATTTCGAAGAAACATGGTGAAGCCCCAAAATTGCCCTCGCTAGAAGCATGTGTTTCAGACATAAGGAAGTGGATGGCTGCAAACTTTCTACTTTTAAACTCGGACAAAACAGAGATGCTTGTTCTAGGTCCCAAGAAACAAAGAGATATTCTGTTGAATCTGACAATTAATCTTAATGGTTGTACAGTCGTCTCAAATAAAACTGTGAAGGACCTCGGTGTTACTCTGGACCCTGATCTCTCTTTTGACGAACATATCAAGACTGTTTCAAGGACAGCTTTTTTCCATCTACATAACATTGCAAAAATCTGAAACTTTCTGTCCAAAAATGATGCAGAAAAATGTATCCATGCTTTTGTTACTTCTAGGTTAGACTACTGCAATGCTCTACTTTCCGGCTACCCGGATAAAGCACTAAATAAACTTCAGTTAGTGCTAAATACGGCTGCTAGAATCCTGACGAACCAAAAAATGTGATCATATTACTCCAGTGCTAGCCTCCCTACACTGGCTTCCTGTCAAGGCAAGGGCTGATTTCAAGGTTTTACTGCTAACCTACAAAGCATTACATGTACGTCAGGACCTATCTCTCTGATTTGGTCCTGACGTACATACCTACACGTACGCTACGGTCACAAGACGCAGGCCTCCTAATTGTCCCTAGAATTTCTAAGCAAACAGCTGGAGGCAGGGCTTTCTCCTATAGAGCTCCATTTTTTATGGAATGGTCTGCCTACCCATGTGAGAGACGCAAACTCGGTCTCAACCTTTAAGTCTTTACTGAAGACTCATCTCTTCAGTGGGTCATATGATTGAGTGTAGTCTGGCCCGGGAGTGGGAAGGTGAACGGAAAGGCTCTGGAGCAACAAACCGCCCTTGCCTCTGCCTGGCCGGTTCCCCTCTTTCCACGGGTATTCTTTGCCTCTAACCCTATTACAGTGGCTGAGTCACTGGCTTACTGGTGCTCTTTCATGCCGTCCCTAGGAGGGGTGCGTCACTTGAGTGGGTTTAGTCACTGATGTGATCTTCCTGTCTGGGTTGGCGCCACCCCTTGGGTTGTGCCGTGGCCGAGATCTTTGTGGGCTATACTCGGCCTTGTCTCAGGATGGTAAGTTTGTGGTTGAAGATATCCCTCTAGTGGTGTGGGGGCTGTGCTTTGGCAAAGTGGGTGGGGTTATATCCTTCCTGTTTGGCCCTGTCCTGGGTTATCATCGGATGGGGCCACAGTGTCTCCTGACCCCTCCTGTCTCAGCCTCCAGTATTTATGCTGCAGTAATTTATGTGTCGGGGGCCTAGGGTCAGTTTGTTATATCTGGAGTACTTCTCCTGTCTTGTGTGAATTTAAGTCTCTTTCTCTCTTTCTCTCTCTCTGAGGACCTGAGCCCTAGGACCATGCTTCAGGACTACCTGGCATGATGACTCCTTGCTGTCCCCAGTCCACCTGGCCGTGCTGCTGCTCCAGTTTCAACTGTTCTGCCTGCGGCTATGGAATCCTGACCTGTTCACCGGACGTGCCACCTGTCCCAGACCTATTATTTGACCATGCTGGTCATTTATGAACATTTGAACATCTTGGCCATGTTCTGTTATAATCTCCACCCGGCACAGCCAGAAGAGGACTGGTCACCCCTCATAGCCTGGTTTCCTTTCTAGGTTTCTTCCTAGGTTTTGGCCTTTCTAGGGAGTTTTTCCTAGCCAACGTGCTTCAACACCTGCATTGCTTGCTGTTTGGGGTTTTAGGCTGGGTTTCTGTACAGCACTTTGAGATATCAGCTAATGTACGAAGGGCTATATAAATACATTCGATTTGATTTGATTTGACCCCCCCGCTGATCCAGCCCCACTTCCCTCAGCCCCTCCAAATAGAAAATCCTCAAACTGGGTCAGATTCCCGAGAGAACGAGATGAAAAATGAGAACTATTATTGTGTGTGTGTGTGTGTGTGTGTGTGTGTGTGTGTGTGTGTGTGTGTGTGTGTGTGTGTGTGTGTGTGTGTGTGTGTGTGTGTGTGTGTGTGTGTGTGTGTGTGTGTGTGCTTGTTTGGATGACATAGCGTAATGCTGCAACTCAGGGGTAAATGTAACATAGTAAATCTGCACAGTTCTCGGTTTTGATTTGTTGGTGAAGTTCTCTACATGTTCTGTGTTCGACTTGGTGTTTGAGAAATGACAGATCTGCCCTCTTAATGTTGCCAGGGTAACCAATGCCATGGCAACACAGATAATAATATCATATATTACTGTGTGTATGAACCACGTTCCACTCTGCTGTTTGCAACATCTCTCTATCTCTCTACTCCATCTGCCCCCCATTCCATTCCTGACAGGCAAGGCATCACATTCAATATGTTCATTCTTTTGACAACTTCTCTGTAAATATGTTCCGCCCATGTCATTCGAGTGTCAAACCGGACCTCCTGGAACCTAAACTCTCTCTTCTGTACTGCTCCAGGAGAGCGGAGCAGTCAGCAACATCACATGCTACTGGTTCACAGACCAGAGGTTGACTAACAGGTTGTCGGAGGTGAGAGAGCTTAAGGTGTTAAGGTGTCCACATTCTTCTCAGCCAAAACAGTTCGGAAGAGTTTGTGCATATATTATGACTACATTTGGTTAGTTTCTGTTAGTTTTGGACTTCTGTAAATGTTTGTTTTTTTGGCTGTTCGGGCACAAAATATTTTTTTGAGGCAAGCCGAAGTCGGTAGCCGAAGTCTATGACCCTTCGTGGAACACTGGTCATTGACACTGGTCATTCAATGAGAGACGACTCGTTTTCATGCACATTTTTTCATTTCAGAAATACTGTAACACCTTAGATGTAAAACAAAATTAATAACAGATTTCTTAGAATTTTTTATGATAAATTGGGACTATTTTGAGGAAGAGTATGCTGGCTACGGCATCCCAAAACAGTACTATTGCCACTTTTCTCTAATTTTTCAAGTGAAGGTCTTTTAAGGGAGTATGTGAGCCCATCGTTCGGTTCAGCGCAACTGAAGCATGCTGACGCCTTTAATGTTACCTGAGTGTTAGTGTGGATTACTGGAGTGTTAGTGTGGGTTACTGGAGTGTTAGTGTGGGTTACTGGAGTGTTAGTGTGGGTTTCTGGAGTGTTAGTGTGGGTTACTGGAGTGTTAGTGTTTGTTACTGTAGTGTTAGTGTGGGTTACTGGAGTGTTAGTGTTGTTACTGGAGTATTAGTGCGGGTTACTGGACTGTTAGTGTGGGTTACTGTAGTGTTAGTGTGGGTTACTGGAGTGTTAGTGTGGGTTACTGGAGTGTTAGTGTTGGTTACTGTAGTGTTAGTGTGGGTTACTGGAGTGTTAGTGTTGGTTACTGGAGTGTTAGTGTGGGTTACTGGAGTGTTAGTGTGGGTTACTGGAGTGTGAGTGTGGGTTACTGGAGTGTTAGCGTTGGTTACTGGAGTGTTAGTGTGGGTCACTGGAGTGTTAGTGTGGGTTACTGGAGTGTGAGTGTGGGTTACTGGAGTGTTAGTGTGGGTTACTGGAGTGTTAGTGTGGGTTACTGGAGTGTTAGTGTGGGTTACTGGAGTGTTAGTGTTAGTGTGGGTTACTGGAGTGTTAGTGTGGGTTTCTGGAGTGTTAGTGTTGGTTACTGGAGTGTTAGTGTGGATTACTGGAGTGTTAGTGTGGGTTTCTGGTGTGTTAGTATTGGTTTCTGGAGTGTTAGTGTTGGTTACTGGAGTGTTCGTGTGGGTTACTGTAGTGTTAGTGTTGGTTACTGTAGTGTTCGTGTTTGTTACTGTAGTGTTAGTGTGGGTTACTGGAGTGTTAGTGTGGGTTACTGGAGTTTACTGGAGTGTTAGTGTGGGTTACTGGAGTGTTAGTGTGGGTTACTGTAGTGTTAGTGTGGGTTACTGGAGTGTCAGCGTTGGTTACTGTAGTGTTAGTGTGGGTTACTGGAGTGTTAGTGTGGGTTACTGGAGTGTTAGTGTGGGTTACTGGAGTGTTAGTGTGGGTTACTGGAGTTTACTGTAGTGTTAGTGTGGGTTACTGGAGTGTTAGTGTGGGTTACTGGAGTGTTAGTGTTGGTTACTGTAGTGTTAGTGTGGGTTACTGTAGTGTTAGTGTGGGTTACTGGAGTGTTAGTGTGGGTTACTGGAGTGTTAGTGTTGGTTACTGTAGTGTAAGTGTGGGTTACTGTAGTGTTAGTGTGGGTTACTGGAGTGTTAGTGTGGGTTACTGGAGTGTTAGTGTTGGTTACTGTAGTGTTAGTGTGGGTTACTGTAGTGTTAGTGTGGGTTACTGGAGTGTTAGTGTGGGTTACTGGAGTTTACTGTAGTGTTAGTGTTGGTTACTGGAGTTTACTGGAGTGTTAGTGTGGGTTACTGGAGTTTACTGTAGTGTTCGTGTGGTTTACTGGAGTGTTAGTGTGGGTTACTGGAGTGTTAGTGTTAGTGTGGGTTACTGGAGTGTTAGTGTGGGTTACTGGAGTGTCAGCGTTGGTTACTGTAGTGTTAGTGTGGGTTACTGGAGTGTTAGTGTGGGTTACTGGAGTGTTAGTGTGGGTTACTGGAGTGTTAGTGTTGGTTACTGGAGTTTACTGTAGTGTTAGTATGGGTTACTGGAGTGTTAGTGTGGGTTACTGGAGTGTTAGTGTTGGTTACTGTAGTGTTAGTGTGGGTTACTGTAGTGTTAGTGTGGGTTACTGGAGTGTTAGTGTGGGTTACTGGAGTGTTAGTGTTGGTTACTGTAGTGTAAGTGTGGGTTACTGTAGTGTTAGTGTGGGTTACTGGAGTGTTAGTGTGGGTTACTGGAGTGTTAGTGTTGGTTACTGTAGTGTTAGTGTGGGTTACTGTAGTGTTAGTGTGGGTTACTGGAGTGTTAGTGTGGGTTACTGGAGTTTACTGTAGTGTTAGTGTTGGTTACTGGAGTTTACTGGAGTGTTAGTGTGGGTTACTGGAGTTTACTGTAGTGTTTGTGTGGTTTACTGGAGTGTTAGTGTGGGTTACTGGAGTGTTAGTGTTAGTGTGGGTTTCTGGAGTGTTAGTGTGGGTTACTGGAGTGTTAGTGTGGGTTTCTGGAGTGTTAGTGTGGGTTACTGGAGTGTTAGTGTGGGTTACTGGAGTGTTAGTGTGGGTTACTGGAGTGTTAGTGTTGGTTACTGGAGTGTTAGTGTGGGTTACTGGAGTGTTAGTGTGGGTTACTGGAGTGTTAGTGTGGGCTACTGGAGTGTTAGTGTTGGTTACTGGAGTGTTAGTGTGGGTTACTGGAGTGTTAGTGTGGGTTACTGGAGTGTTAGTGTGGGTTACTGGAGTGTTAGTGTGGGTTACTGGAGTGTTAGTGTGGGTTACTGGAGTGTTAGTGTGGGTTACTGGAGTGTTAGTGTGGGTTACTGGAGTGTTAGTGTGGGTTACTGGAGTGTTAGTGTGGGTTATTGGAGTGTTAGTGTGGTTTACTGGAGTGTTAGTGTGGGCTACTGGAGTGTTAGTGTGGGTTACTGGAGTGTTAGTGTGGGTTACTGGAGTTTACTGTAGTGTTCGTGTTGGTTACTGGAGTGTTAGTGTGGGTTACTGGAGTGTTAGTGTGGGTTACTGGAGTGTTAGTGTGGGCTACTGGAGTGTTAGTGTGGGTTACTGGAGTGTTAGTGTGGGTTACTGGAGTTTACTGTAGTGTTCGTGTTGGTTACTGGAGTGTTAGTGTGGGTTACTGGAGTGTTAGTGTGGGTTACTGGAGTGTTAGTGTGGGTTACTGGAGTGTTAGTGTGGGTTACTGGAGTGTTAGTGTGGGTTACTGGAGTGTTAGTGTGGGTTACTGGAGTGTTAGTGTGGGCTACTGGAGTGTTAGTGTGGGTTACTGGAGTGTTAGTGTGGGTTACTGTAGTGTTAGTGTGGGCTACTGGAGTGTTAGTGTGGGTTACTGGAGTGTTAGTGTGGGCTACTGGAGTGTTAGTGTGGGCTACTGGAGTGTTAGTGTGGGTTACTGGAGTGTTAGTGTGGGCTACTGGAGTGTTAGTGTGGGCTACTGGAGTGTTAGTGTGGGTTACTGGAGTGTTAGTGTGGGCTACTGGAGTGTTAGTGTGGGCTACTGGAGTGTTAGTGTGGGCTACTGGAGTGTTAGTGTGGGTTACTGGAGTGTTAGTGTGGGTTACTGCATAGATACTTTCAGACAAAGCAGCATGTGGCAGGGGCACCTGCCTGGCCTGGCCTGTAGTTTTGACTGAATGTGTCTGAACCAAACCAGAGTCTCCCGTCTGCTAGAGTCTCCCGTCTGTCCATAGCCGCTAGAGTCTCCCGTCTGTCCAGAGCCGCTAGAGTCTCCCGTCTGTCATGCGCCGCCAGAGCCGCCAGTCAGCCAGGATCCTCCAAAGCCGCCAGTCAGACAGGATCTTCCAGAGCCGCCAGTTAGCCAGGACCTGCCAGAGCCGCCAGTCAGCCAGGATCTGCCAGAGACGCCAGTCAGCCAGGATCTGCCAGAGCCGTCAACCAGCCTGAGCTGCCTCTCGGTCCTGAGCTACATCTCGGTCCTGAGCTACCTCTCGGTCCTGAGCTACCTCTCGGTCCTGAGCTACCCCTCAGTCCTGAGCTAACCCTCAGTCTTGAGCTACCTCAGTCCCGAGCTGCCCCTCAGTCCGGAGCTGCCCCTCAGTCCAGTGGAGCCCTTTGATAGGGTTCCTAGGCCAAGGTCAGCGGCGATGGTCGCCACTCAAAGGACGCTAAGGAGGTGGACTAAGACAATTATGGAGTGGGGTCCATGTCCAGCGCCAGAGCCGCCACCGCGGACAGATGCCCACCCAGACCCTCCCCTAGGAGTCCGCACCGGATAAGACAGGGGGGGTACAGTCACGTTCTGACCATAGTTCTTGTGTGTTTTCCTTGCTTTAGTGTTAGTCAGGACGTGAGCTGGGTGGGCATTCTATGTTGTGTGTCTAGTTTGTCTATCTCTATGTTTGGCCTGATATGGTTCTCAATCAGAGGCAGGTGTTAGTCATTGTCTCTGATTGGGAACCATATTTAGGTAGCCTGTTTTGTGTTGGGTTTTGTGGGTGGTTGTTTCCTGTCTTTGTGTTTTCTGCACCAGTTAGGACTGTTTCGGTTTTCACGTTTATTGTTTTGTAGTTAGTTCATGTTAAGTGTCTCTTATTAAAGAACCATGAACTCTAACAACGCTGCGTTTTGGTCCGCTTTTCCTTCCCAGGAAGAAAGTTGGTGTTGACGTAAGATGTGGCAGAGTGTCGATCTACTGACACGGTTTATATTATGGAATGTTGTGTGATCTGCGATGATTTGCTCTCGTAGTTGATGTAGGCGGATGGTGGTGTTTGCCAACACTAGATTGATAATGGCCAGTTCCTGTTCATGGTGAACAGACGTTGCCGTCCACCCTCAGGAGCTCGACTGGCAGTTCTGTAGAAAATGCACGAATGTCATGTCATTGGTTAGGTTATTTTTAACATACTGTACACAGTAACATCAAAACTATATTACATGTACTTCACAGCACTATACCAACAAACAAAAAAATCACTGGGGAGCATAGACCTACTATTGTAGGACTACATTGTATTGTACGTTGATGCAGAATGATGTGCAACAATTACAGTCTAGTGTAGAAAGTTGAAGACATACCTGTTCTCCAGTCTTAATGTCTGTATTATGGATGCTACCGTGTAGCGACTCAGGTTGGGCTGGACTCTCTGTCCAGCCTCCCTCAACATCAGGCCATGATTTATGACATGGTCCAGCAAAGTGGCCCTAATGTCGTCAGAAATATGTCTCCGTCTATTGCCTGGTCCCCTTCTTTGTCCTCGTATCTCTCTCCCTCTCCCTCTCCCTCTCCCTCTCCCTCTTCCTCTCCCTCTCCCTCTTCCTCTCCCTCTCCCTCTCCCTCTCCCTCTTCCTCTCCCTCTCCCTCTCCCTCTTCCTCTTCCTCTCCCTCTTCCTCTCCCTCTCCCTCTCCCTCTCCCTCTTCCTCTCCCTCTTCCTCTCCCTCTCCCTCTCCCTCTTCCTCTCCCTCTTCCTCTCCCTCTCCCTCTTCCTCTCCCTCTCCCTCTCCCTCTCCCTCTTCCTCTCCCTCTCCCTCTCCCTCTCCCTCTCCCTCTTCCTCTCCCTCTTCCTCTCCCTCTCCCTCTTCCTCTCCCTCTCCCTCTCCCTCTCCCTCTCCCTCTTCCTCTCCCTCTCCCTCTCCCTCTCCCTCTCCCTCTCCCTCTTCCTCTCCCTCTCCCTCTCCCTCTCCCTCTTCCTCTCCCTCTCCCTCTCGCTGCCTCCATGTTTGGAAAGTTCTCACAAAAGAGGTGAGCTTACCTGAGGTCTATTTATAGTGCTGAGGCTCAGACTACTTGGTATTCAATTACTGTATAAATGTTTTCATGTGTGTGTGGGGGTGTTGCAAATTTCAGGTATGTGTGTTTTCCAACTGATTGCAAGAAATTTCATTCTTGAACGAAGTGTCTAATGTAAAACCGTGTGTAGTGTTTTGCCAGTGTGTTGCAGAATCGCAAACAAATTGAAAAGTGTGTTGCAGAATTGCAAACAAAGTGCAAATCAGAAAATGTGTTTGGACTTTTGGTGCCTTTGTTTAAGGCATGGTTCCAAAAGTTAAGGTTTTGATGCTTTTGTCTAAGCATTCACTTTCAGTGTGTTAGCAATCGGCAAAAACTGTGGGTAGTACTTTAAAGTATTTTTACTTAAGTACTTTACAACACTGCATTTTGTTACGTTACAGCCGTATTCTAAAATGTCTGAAAAATGTGTTTTTCCCTCATCAATATTCACACAATACCCCATAATGACAAAGCAAAAACATGTTTAAAGAAAATGTTAGCTAATTTATTAAAAATAAAAAACAGAAATGTGACATTTACATAAGTGTTCAGACCCTTTACTCAGTACTTTGTTGAAGTTTGACAGTGATTACAACCTCAAGTCTTCTTGGGTATGACGCTACAACTTTGGCACACCTGTATTTGGGGAGTTTCTCCAATTCTTCTCTGCAGATCCTCTCAAGCTCTGTCAGGTTGGATGGGGTGCGTTGCTCCACAGCTATTTTCAAGTCCCGGCTCTGGCTGGGCCGCTCAAGGATATTCACAGACTTGTCCTGAAGCCACTCCTGCATTGTCTTGGCTGTGTGCTTAGGGTTGTTGTCCTGTCTGAGGTCCTGAGCGCTCTGGAGCAGGTTTTCATCAAGGATCGCTCTGTACTTGAATCTTGAATCTTCTTTCTCATGGTCTGAGTGTCCTTTAGGTGCCTTTTGGCAAACTCCAAGCGGGCTGTCATGTGTCTTTTACTGAGGAGTGGTTTCTGTCTGGCCACTCTACCATAAAGGCCTAATTGGTGGAGTGACCTCTGAAGCTCTATCAGACTGTCCATCGGGTTATTGGTCACCTCGCTGACCAAGGACATTCTCCCCCTATTGCTCATCTAGGAAGAGTCTTGGTGGTTCCAAACTTCTTCAAACAGTATACATCGTATTCGGGAAAGTGTTCAGACCCCTTGACTTTTCCCACATTTTCTTACATTACAGCCTTATTCTAAAATTGATTAAATACCCCCCTCATTAATCGACACACAATACAAAGCAAAAACAGGTTAAAGAAATTTTTGCAAATGTATTAAAAATACAAAACAGAAATATCACACACGCTAATTTACATACACATAGTGCATATGGTACAAAGGACATATACATACACGTATTACCTTAGAACATTACTGTAACAAATATCCAACATTCTGTGCATGTGCACTGTTACCCTCACCAGTCCAGGAGCATCTGACCAAGCAGATTGCCATGGCGATATCTGAGGCACTTACAGCCAGCTGGAGTTCCCGTGGTTATAGAGGCAGCGTGAGTACTTCACACTCTCTCTCTCACTCAACTCGGAATGTGTTTCAAACTGCTTTAAGCTGCTTGAAGTTCTGGACTGACAAATCACATGTTAATCACATGTTATCCATGAGAGAGAAACATGGCTTTTCTGGTGTTGGTGTATATATTATAATGATGTGTGTGTGCGTGTGTCTGTGCATGCACATGTGTCTAGTGATGCGTGGGGTTCAGAAGATCAACAGTCGAACGTGACCACCTGCATGTTGTGTGTGTGTGTGTAAAAATGGGTGCCTTCAGCTAGCCTCAGTTAGAAACCTGACAATCTTAAAACATTCTACTGTACATAAATATACTGAACAAAAATATAAATGCAACATGCAACAATTTCAAAGATTGTATTGAGTTAAAGTTCATAGAAAGAAATCACTAAATTTAAATAAATAAATTAGGCCCTAATCTATGGATTTCACATGACTGGGCAGGGGCTCAGCCATGGGTGGGCCTGGGAGGGCATAGGTCCACCCACTGGGGAGCCATAAGCCAAAATGTCCCACTATAGATGCACCGAGTGTACAAAGGAGACAGGTTAAAGAAGGATTTTTAAGCCTTGAGATAATTGACATGGATTGTGTATGTGTGCCATTCAGAGGGTGAATGGGCAAGACAAAAGATTGAAGTGCCTTTGAACGGGGTTATGGTAGTAGGTGCCAGGCACACTGGTTTGACTGTGTCAAGAACTACACCCCTGCTGGGGTTTTCACGCTCAACAGTTTCCTGTGTGTATCAAGAATGGTTCACCACCCAAAGGACATCCAGCCAACTTGACAACTATAGGAAGCATTGGAGTCAACATGGGCTAGTATCTCTGTGGAATATTTCGACACCTTGTTGTCCCTGCTCTGGCGAATTGAGGCTGCTCTGAGGGCAAAAGTGGGTGCAACTCAATATTAGGAAGGCATTCCTAATGTTTTCTATACTGTGTTCATTTCTTAATATGTGCAACAATGTTTTCCTCTCTACGTTGCCATATTTGTTTTCATAAATCATGTGTTCTCAATAAAATGATATCACTACGACGGTAGTGGTTTGGCTCTTCCTTTTTGTGTAACAGGCTGGATGTGTGTATGGTGGGGTAGAGTGGAGAGCCTGAGGACAGACAGGACATTTAAATGTCAATGACTTAGCCAACCTCTGACCCTGGGTTGCACAGGCAGTTACAGCATGCTGTGTCACATCATGATGATGACAGAGGTTCTAAAACAATCGCTGTGGGGCATAGAGCTGACAGAGATCCCACGTTCACGTGCTAGTCGGAATTAGGAAACTCAAGACATTTCCGACTAGCCAGCTGGTTGTAGTTATACATGTGCCGAGTTAAACCAGTTAGAAAGTCAGAAATCTCAGAGAAAACGAGGAGCACGTGAACACGGCAAGACAGAAGAGGGTAATGACTCGTGATCATGACTACTGAATAAGACCATGTACACTGAACAGACATACTTGTTGTAAAGTTTTGGTCTTTCGTACACAAAGGTAATAAATAATCATATCATTGTCGTTACATATTGAATATTTTAATGCACTCAAAAAACATAACACTTGATATAATTCACAAAGAATCAATGAAAGGAAACTCCTGTATCAGAGCAGATTTGACACAACAGGAGAGAAACCATCAGTTCAGCTATTAAAACTAAAAGTAGCCTCCGATTTGGTGTGTGGAACAGTGCTGGCCACGTATTGCTGCTACAAAGCTGAAAATTATAGGAGCTTTACAACAGGGAGGGAAACCCTGCTCCACATCTGTCACACACACACACAGAGTAAAAACCCCTTGACTGCAAGTCTGCTATGAGTGTTTTAGACAGTCAGGGGGTCTGAACAACAGGATAAAGTCGTCATTCCTCGTGCACGCCTTCCTCCCCCTCTATCTTCTCCTCCTGCACACCTTCCTCCCCCGCTATCTTCTCCTCGTGCACACCTTCCTCCCCCGCTATCTTCTCCTCCTGCACACCTTCCTCCCCCGCTATCTTCTCCTCGTGCACACCTTCCTCCCCCGCTACCTTCTCCTCGTGCACACCTTCCTCCCCGCTATCTTCTCCTCGTGCACACCTTCCTCCCCCGCTATCTTCCTCGTGCACACCTTCCTCCCCCGCTATCTTCTCCTCGTGCACACCTTCCTCCCCCGCTATCTTCTCCTCGTGCACACCTTCCTCCCCCGCTATCTTCTCCTCGTGCACACCTTCCTCCCCCGCTATCTTCTCCTCGTGCACACCTTCCTCCCCCGCTATCTTCTCCTCGTGCACACCTTCCTCCCCCGCTATCTTCTCCTCGTGCACACCTTCCTCCCCCGCTATCTTCTCCTCCCTCCCCTCTCCCTCTGGTCCTCCTGGTGGCCTGTCAGAAGCCTGTCAGACAGAGGTCTGCTTGTAGTTCTTGGTGTCCAGAACCTTTTTCCCACACATGGCACAGATACCTGAGAAAGAAAAAGGGAGATAAGGGAGATTGTTATCAGGTGAAAGTGTCAAACAATTTGCTTCTGAAAGAGCGACCAAAATGTAATAAAACATTGTGTGTGTGCTTAGGTAGATATAGTACCTTTCTTGTAGGCACAGCCCTGGCAGTAGTGAGATCCTGATTGGTGAACAGAGCTCTTGCAGATTCTGCAGATGCCAAAGCCTGACTTTCCTGGCTTCCCATAAGGATCAAACCTGTTGACATAATCATATTACTGTAACATATTAATGACCATATACAACATCAACCAGCTCCCATCATTCAACAAAAACAACAACGGTCTTACCTGGCCTTCTTAGATGTCAGAGCCTTGTTCTCGTTCAGCTTCCGCCCACCACTCTCTAATAAACATAATACAATACTGTAATGAATTATGAGTATCAAAGAATTCTAAACATCGGAATACAAAATTATGTAACTACAATACTTTACCTGTAGTGTTTCTCGCACCATCCTTCCAGGTGTCTGGAGTTATCACCCTGCCCAGCTTCTTCTCACCTGAGAGAAAAAGAGAATAGAGAGGACGAGGAAGAAAAGTTATGAAATAGAGGAGAAATTAAGAAAAAAGATGGGGCGAGATGGGAATTCATTGCTAGCTGCAGGAGTCACACAAGCACTTCTCGTTCGTTCTCGGATACACAATATGGCATGTTAATTACGTAGACTAAACAACAAAACAAGCCTTCTGCAATAGTTTCTAACTAGATACTGTTGCTCAGATTAACAGAATCAGCTAACGTTAGCTAGCCAGCTAACTAGCCAGAGTAACGTTAAGATACCTGCCATCGGCTAACACAGCATCGCTTTCTAACGTAAGCGTTATAACATGCTTTACGAACAGAAATTTGAATCATCCTGAAAAGGACGTACTTACAATTGTCGCAAACCATCTTTTCTTTGTTTTGACAAAAATCAACTATTTCGCTAAGAAATTGTACCTAAATGTGTAGCTCGTGTGTCAACAAAGATTGTAAACTTCCCGTTCATCTGGGACATCCGAATCTGATTCGTTGATCTCCCCGGTGGGGTAAATCCTTATTGGCTGCCAGATATGTCAGTCAATGTAGGGTGGGTCCAAGCATTTGACCTTGCCCGGCACCATGTTTACGGAAGTGAGTGAGTCTGATGAATGAACACTACATTATCGTCAGTGTCTATGTGAAATGTAGAAAAACTGTCACGTATAGTTAATTTGTCTCATTTAGAATAGTAGCTACTGTCATACGTCTGAGGATGAAGCTAGCTAGGCCACAAAAGCAGTAGCTAGCAGCCAAAAAACGTCAACGTCGCAACATCTCAGAAGCAAGAGGTTCTCAATGTAAGGCGAATCAGAATATCCACTGGCACTGCTTGTATCTTCCCTAGTTCGTTGGTTTTGTGCTAATAGCTGTTAATGTCTGCATGTTTTAACCATGCCTTTATTGTACAGGGGGTTATATATAGGGTTGTGGACTCGCCATGTAACGGCTACGTCTTTTCCTCTCAGTCGATGTAACATGATACCATATTTCCTATCTCAGTACAGGTAGACCTGACCAGACCTCTCTCCAGCACCATGTGGGACCAGGAGATCAGACAAATGGCGTCCAGCCACGCCATCATGGCGTCAGGGGTGTTTATGGCGACAGTGGTGCCAGCGGTGCTAGTGCCAGGTTTCTCTGTGTACGGGACACACCTGCTGTGGCTGTACTCTGTTGCAGGGGCGGTTGCCGTGGTCAACATCACCCTGTTCTGGCTGCTGGGGGTCAGCTCCCCCACCAAGAAACACACTATCACCTACAAGGTACAGAGGCACACACACATCTGAGGTTATGATCAGTTTTATATCAGACCAGTACTGAACAGTTTAAGCTGATAATCTCCTCTTCTGCTCCCTCAGGTGTCTAGGTTGGTACGTTCCTGTCTCTACCTGCTCCTCTCCTGTCTGTTCTTCCACACTGTAGTGATCCTGTATGGAGCACCGCTACTGGAGTGAGTTCTGCCAAGAGTATGTGTGTTTCCAACTGCCAAGATTGGGTGTGTCAGATTGTGTTGTAAGTCTGTTTCTGACTCTTTTCATTGTGTTAGGACTGCGTTGGAGACTTTCTCTCTGGCTGTGTTGTTGACCAGTCTGACCACTCTGCGGTGTGTCTGTGTCCTTGGGCCCAACGTCCAGGCTTGGATAAGAGTGTTCAGCCGACATGGGTACTACCTCTATCTAACTCTGACTCTCTCAATCTCATGCATTTTCTGATCCTCGTATTCTCTCTCTAGTCAAACTCTCTCTCCAACTAGGGCTGGGTGATAATTCGAAATTAGCGCAAATTTTCAAATACCTTTATCGCAAGAATCTAGGTTTTTCTGTTTTTCTGAGTGTTTGTCTTATTGGTCTCATCTCCTTCCCTCCCTCTGTGCTGTGTGCACGGTGCACCTTCCCACTTGCACATAGACACCAATCCCCTCCCCCTGTCACTCACAACAACAACAACAATGAAAGAGCATCTTCTTCCTCTCTGACAACAAGCTGTTTCAACTCTCTATTTGCGTTTGATGTTTGGTCCAACAGATTCGGTGATATGGACGCCAAAACACATTGAGACATTATTTTACTGTAATAGAGAACTTCAACTTTGTAAAGGTACCTTTTTTATGTCTCAACTCCACCAAAAGTAGAACAGAGCAGAGCCTACAAGACGGGAGTATCAATGAATATGATTGTAAAAAATGTACTGTATGCTCAGTTTCTTTCACGTGTGGCATTGTGGTACCACCAGCAGCATTTTAGCCAGACTGTTATGTGCTGGCTGTCTAGTCTGTGTTATGCAAATGTGCCATGAGTATAAAAATACGTTTTTATATAAGGAACAGGCAATGTTGTTCAAACAGTTGGAGACCGACAGGCGGGTGTATTCATAACAGTTCAACTGTTCTACCTGGTTAGCAAGCAAATAGATACAAGTTGGCTTTAATATAAATATAACGATTAGCTGGTTACTCACTAGCAGGTGGGCTTGTGCTTGAGAGATTGTTTATGAGACCTGTGTTCATTTCCTATACCTGCTACCAGAAGTTGGTCATTATTAGTGGTTGTGCATGGTTCAGCTTACATTTGTAACAAAAATAGCATTTTCAAAGACAGACTTGAGAGCCAGATAAGTGATTTATTGCAGCAACAACAACAAGCAGGTTAAACTATTTTGATCAACTAATTAAATTAGGGTTGAAGGCTTATATTTAGGCCTAGGTACAATTGTACCTGAATTCATTTGATTATTCCGGACTGTTTGAAATGTAGTATATTGATAATTAATTGTGCAACAAAGCTTATTTAAAAAACGTTAAAAAAATAAAGGTTTTTCGAGATGTTGAAAAATAGATTAAGCCATGTTGCCCAGCTCTTTCTCCAACTCCTTTCTCTCTGCTGCTCTCCCTTGTATGTCCACTAGGAGGCAGTCTTCACAACGACATCATAAGCTTCACAATGAAGATGCTTTGTGTGTTAAATATCTATATAATGCCTATTGATAGTCTACACCTGCTTGAACTTTTGTCACATTTTGCTGGCTTAAAATTAAATCTAAAAAGAGAGAAGAAAAAAATTATTCCTACAGATCTACACCTTTACTTTAAAAAAAACTAACTGAAACATAATTGGGTAAGTCTCAACCCACCCAGTTAATACTAGATGGAAGCACTTTTATCAGTCATTACCACTGTTTATCATTTTCATTAAGATTCTACCAACTTTGCACAACTCTTAGGGCAACAAATATCCATAGATTTTGTCAACATCACTCAGGCTCAGTAAATTTGGTTGGGAGTCATTGATGGGCAGCAGTATTTAAACCGAGTCTCTGATTTGATTTGAAAACAGATTTAAGTCGGCACTGAAACTAGACCACTCAGGAACACTCAGCACCTCTTAGAAAGCCATTATGGTGGGTCTTTTGCATAAAAATGTGTGTAATTGTTCCGCAGAAAAACAAAACCCTCTCATAGGATTACGTTTTCAGAAGGTAGGTTTTCTTGTAACGTTTTACGTTTGCTCCTTTCATATTTCTGTTGATCCTAACAAACTCCCTAGTCCCTGCCTGTGACAAGCATACCCATAACATGATGCTGCCACCACAATACACAATAGTTGTGTGTGTATTTCAGGGCCATGTCGGTGTGGGACACCTCTCTACAGATGGTGGTCGGCTGCAGTGTTGTCGGAGCCTGGCTAGGAGCCTTCCCCATCCCATTGGACTGGGACCGGCCCTGGCAGGTCAGAACACACACAGAGAGGCCATGAGAAGATTGACACAATTCCTTTCATATCAGCAAGCCATGTCTGTTCTACACATTGTTTTTCTATCTACAATTGTCTGTAGGTGTGGCCCGTCTCCTGCAGTCTGGGTGCAGTGATTGGTTACCTGACTGGGCTAGTCGCCGCCCCTGCCTGGATCCACTGGCACCGCAAACACCTCACCTACAAGATCAAGTGATGGACTGGGGAGAGAGTGAGTGAGGAAGTGATGGACTGGGGAGAGAGTGTTCATTTCTGTACGTGCATATGGTTTATAGGTCAGTCCTCCAGGCAGCTGATCCATTATCCCTGTAGTAATCCTGCTGTATTCCATTGGTATCTGAATATGTACTGGACTGTTGGAGTGGACAGGCTCTCTCCTGTAAAATATGTTGCCTTCAAAAAAGATTCCAGACTTACCCCTTTTGACAAATAAAGTCTTAGTTCTCTACAGACGTTGTCTTTGTATTCCTCTGATTATGGTTGATCCAATAGGCTTGTAACTGGGTAATTACAGACAACAAAACAGTGACCGCCACAGCTGTGCATTACACACACGGCTCCAATTACTCTAGCTGCCATCTTTCAATATCACGACTTCATTGATTCATTTTCTGTACTATGGCGGGGCTGTGTGTGTGTTGCTGTGTACTGAAAGGTAATTTGTCTTTTGTTCCTCCCCGGAGAACTGCTCCAATCTTTACCTTGTGTTCAGGGGAGGGAGAAAGGGAAGGGGGTAGAGAGTGTGCGGAAAGAAAGAGAGTGGGGGGAAAGGAGAAAAGGGGAGGGGGAGTGAGTGGGTTCTGAAATGGGCTGGGGAATGAGTCAATACTCTCGCTAATAGAGGGATTAATATTTCATGACCATTTGTCTTCAGCAGTCTGATCATACAAGCTCTCCCTCTTTTATTACCCCCCCCCCCACTGCGCTTTTTCTCTGTTTACCTCAGTCTTTCTCCCTCTTCTTGGTGACAGGTAGAGTTACTGACATGCTGTTCTCTTTCTCTAAGAGCAGGAACAATAGAACACACGATAGAGAGCTGTAGTGGGTCGTCGTGACACAATCACAGAGAAAGGGTGAAGGAGGGAGAGACACCGGATTGGACGAGGAGAGACGGGATAGATGTATTGTACGTGTAGCCTTGTGGAATAAGCTGGGCAGCCAAGCCATGGGAACCTGTAGATGTAAAACCGTAGCAAATAAAATGAGGAAAGAGCCTGACATGTCTCCCTGGCTTATAGAGGCAAAGAGGAGCATCCGGCAATAACACCACAGCCGGCCACCCCCTCCACAAGAGACGAAGGGCGCCCAAGAGCCAAGTGAACAGCAGCTCAGACTGCACCAGACGGAGGTCTTTCAGAAACACACACTTACTCTAGCAGACCTGTGGTGCAGAAGTCTGTAGGCTGTCTAAAGCTGTGTGGGAATAGGTCTGTCACAGCCATTCTAAAGCTGTGTGGGAATAGGTCTGTCACAGCCATTCTAAAGCTGTGTGGGAATAGGTCTGTCACAGCCATTCTAAAGCTGTGTTGGGAATAGGTCTGTCACAGCCATTCTAAAGCTGTGTGGGAATAGGTCTGTCACAGCCATTCTAAAGCTGTGTGGGAATAGGTCTGTCACAGCCATTCTAAAGCTGTGTGGGAATAGGTCTGTCACAGCCATTCTAAAGCTGTGTGGGAATAGGTCTGTCACAGCCATTCTAAAGCTGTGTGGGAATAGGTCTGTCACAGCCATTCTAAAGCTGTGTGGGAATAGGTCTGTCACAGCCATTCTAAAGCTGTGTGGGAATAGGTCTGTCACAGCCATTCTAAAGCTGTGTGGGAATAGGTCTATCACAGCCATTCTAAAGCTGTGTGGGAATAGGTCTGTCACAGCCATTCTAAAGCTGTGTGGGAATAGGTCTGTCACAGCCATTCTAAAGCTGTGTGGGAATAGGTCTGTCACAGCCATTCTAAAGCTGTCGGTCAGAGAGAGAGCCAATGTTGTTCAGTGTATTCGAAAGGTATTCAACCCCCTTAAATTTTTCCACATTTTGTTAAGCCACAGCCTTATTGTAAAATGGATTACATCGTTTTATTCTTCCCCTCAATCTGCACACAATACCCCATATTGACAAAGCAAAAACAGTTAAGAAATGCTTGCAAATGGTCAAATAAAAACTCACATTTACATAAGTATTCAGACTCTTTACTCAGTACTTTGTTGAAGCACTTTTGGCAGCGATTACATCCTCGAGTCTTCTTGGGTATGACGCTACAAGCTTGGCACACCTGTATTTGGGGAGTTTCTCCAATTCTTCTCTGCAGATCCTTTCCAGGTTGGATGGGGTTCAGGGTCAATCAAATGTATTTATAAAGCCCTTCTTACATCAGCTGATGTCACAAAGTGCTGTACAGAAACCCAGCCTAAAACCCCAAACAGCAAGCAATGCAGGTGCAGAAGCACGGTGGCTCGGAAAAAAACCCTAGTAAGGCCGGAACCTAGGAAGAAACCTAGAGAGGAACCAGGATATGAGGGGTGGCCAGTCCTCTTCTGGCAGTGCCGGGTGGAGATTATAACATAACATGGGCAAGATGTTCAAATGTTCATAGATGACCAGCAGGGTCAAATAATAATAATCACGGGTCAAGTCCGGGCTCTGGCTGGGCCACTCAAGGGCATTCAGAGATTTGTACCGAAGCCACTCCTGCGTTGTCTTGGCTGTGTGCTTAGGGTCGTTGTCCTGTTGGAAGGTGAACCTTCACCCCAGTCTGAGGTTCTGAGTGCTCTGAAGCAGGTTTTCATCAAGGATCTCTCTGTACTTGGCTCTGTTCATCTTTCCCTCAATCCTAATAAGTCTCCCAGTCCCTACTGCTAATAAGCATCCCCACAGCATGATGCTGCCACCACCATGCTTCACCGTAGGGATGGTGCCAGGTTTCCTCCAGACATGACACTTGGCATTCAGGTCAAATAATGAAATCTTGTTTCTCATGGTCAGAGTTCTTTAGGTGCCTTTTGGTAAACTCCAAGCAGGCTGTCATGTGCCTTTTACTGAGGAGTGGCTTCCGTCTGGCCACTCTACCATAAAGGCCTGATTGCTGGAATGCTGAGGAGATGGTCTCTCATCTCCACAGAGGAACTATGGAGCTCTGTCAGAGTGACCATCAGGTTCTTGGTCACCTCCCTGACCAAGACCCTTCCTCCCCGATTGCTCAGTTTGGCCGGGCGGCCAGCTCTAGGAAAAGTCTTGGTGGTTCCAAACTTCTTCCATTTAAGAATGATGGAGGCCACTGTGTTCTTGGGGACCTTTCAATTCTGCAGAATTCATTTGGTACCCTTCCCCAGATCTGTGCCTCGGAGCAGATGAGACACAGTTGGCTGCTTTGGGAACCATGCCAATAAAGGACAGAGGATCACTGGGTATTTAACTGTTTTTATCACATTTATCAACTTATTTTTATACAAATGTGACAGACAGACATCACACTTTCTCATAATTACATTCATATCTTTGTTCCTCCTCAACATAATTGCTCTGTATAGTTTCAGTCCTCGAGCCGTGGATGATGTGATAGGTGTCGGGTTAGTTGATCCCGGGCCAAGCCAGGGGTGTCATCAGTGAGGTGAAACTTTTAGAATATTATAAAGAATCTGAACACTTCTGTAATGTTGGGCCCTTCTGAACAGACCCCTGGTGAACTTGGCTGGGGATATAGGGCTGGACTGGGTTTAGGTCGTTTTCCTGGGTTGTGCAGCGATGTAGAGGGCCACGAGGCAGTAAAGTGCTCCCCCTACTGTCAGGGCCATGGTGGTGCGGTACAACAGTCGGTCAGGGACACCTCTCTTCAGATGGACTGGAACGCCATCTGATGTCTGAGGCAGGGACAGAGAAAGAGGACTGTTAAGCACAAATCACACAGGCAGAGTTTTCTTTTACGTGCCTGAACGAGCGTGCTCAGCTGGAAATAGAATACAGGGGAGTGAAAACAGACGTCTGTGAGCGTCAATGGCGTCACGAGCATATAGCGATAAATTGTCCAAAAATAGACTGTCCGTGCACTGTAACATTGAATTGTGACATGTGTAGTTAAAAAGTGTCTACTTAGTGTTGCTAAGTTTGACTGCCAGTGCCAACATTATGTATAGGATAGTGCTTATAATAAACGGTGTAACAATGCATGAATGCAACAAAATTCTATACATTTATCAACTGGATTGTGTTTTTCGCAATTACACATCACGTTATCGATGTAATTTATTGTCAGTCATTTATTGTCAATAGGCTATCACCATTGTAGCTTACAGCCAATTCAATTGATGAAGTTCAAATTAAGTGCATGTTTGGGGAGGGCCTTCTTTCAAATTAATTGAATCAGGTCTAGATATTGAGTGGGTCATTTGTAGAAAAGAATTAGAAGATACTATGCTAAAGTTGTAGTTTAAAATATATTGGGCTGTAGGCTAGGGTTTATCAGTAGAAATAGGCTACCCTGTATAACAACAACAAAAACAATGGCAGCATATGAGTGTTGATTTCCATCATAGGCATTTAGCCTAGGTGGGCTATGCCTGAAACTGGAGGAACTCCGATTTCGAGAGAGAATACAACTGTTTATTATGGCTGACTTACGTACAACAAGTGTAGACTTTACCACGAAATGCTTACTTACAGGCCCTTAACCAACAGTGCAGTTCAAGAAGAGTTAAGAAAATATTTATCAAGTAGACTAAAATAAAAACTAATAACAAAAAGTAACACAATTAGAATAACATTAACGAGGGGGCGCCGGTACCGAGTCAGTGTGTGGGGGTACAGGCTAGTTAAGGTAACTTGTACATGTAGGTGAAGTGACTATGCATAGATAATAAACAGCGAGTAGCAGCAGGGTACAAAAAGGAAGGGGGGGTCAATGTAAATTGTCCCGTCGCAATTGTATTCATTGTTCAGCAGTCTTATGGCTTGGGGGTAGAAGCTGTTAAGGAGCCTTTTGGTCCTAGACTTGGTGCTCCGGTACCTCTTATTTTTTATTTATTTCACCTTTATTTAACCAGGTAGGATAGTTGAGAACAAGTTCTCATTTGCAACTGCGACCTGGCCAAGATAAAGCATAGCAGTGTGAACAGACAACACAGAGTTACACATGGAGTAAACAATTAACAAGTCAATAACACAGTAGAAAAAAAGGGGAGTCTATATACAATGTGTGCAAAAGGCATGAGGAGGTAGGCGAATAATTACAATATTGCAGATTAACACTGGAGTGATAAATGATCAGATGATCATGTACAGGTAGAGATATTGGTGTGCAAAAGAGCAGAAAAGTCGAGGATCGGTAGGATAGTCAGTTTTACTAGGGTAAGCTTGGCAGCGTGAGTGAAGGAGGCTTTGTTGCGGAATAGGAAGCCGACTCTTGATTTGATTTTCGATTGGAGATGTTTGATATGGGTCTGGAAGGAGAGTTTCCAGTCTAGCCAGACACCTAGGTACTTATAGGTGTCCACATATTCAAGGTCGGAACCATCCAGTGTGGTGATGCTAGTCAGGCAGCGATCGGTTGAAAAGCATGCATTTGGTTTTACTAGCGTTTAAGAGCAGTTAGAGGCCACGGAAGGGGTGTTGTATGGCATTGAAGCTCGTTTGGAGGTTAGATAGCACAGTGTCCAATGACGGGCCGAAAGTATATAGAATGGTGTCGTCTGCGTAGAGGTGGATCAGGGAATCGCCCGCAGCAAGACCAACATCATTGATATATACAGAGAAAAGAGTCGGCCCGAGAATTGAACCCTGTGGCACCCCCATAGAGACTGCCAGAGGACCGGACAGCATGCCCTCCGATTTGACACACTGAACTCTGTCTGCAAAGTAATTGGTGAACCAGGCAAGGCAGTCATCCGAAAAACCGAGGCTACTGAGTCTGCCGATAAGAATCTGGTGATTGACAGAGTCGAAAGCCTTGGCAAGGTCGATGAAGACGGCTGCACAGTACTGTCTTTTTATAGTTTCAGAAATAGAGGGTCCAGATTGTCAAGCCCAGCTGATTTATACGGGTCCAGGTTTTGCAGCTCTTTCAGAACATCTGTTATCTGGATTTGGGTAAATGAGAACCTGGAGAGGCTTGGGCGAGGAGCTGCGGGGGCCGGAGCTGTTGGCCGAGGTAGGAGTAGCCAGGCGGAAGGCATGGCCAGCCGTTGAGAAATGCTTGTTGAAGTTTTCGATAATCATGGATTTGTCGGTGGTGACCGTGTTCCCTAGCCTCAGTGCAGTGGGCAGCTGGGAGGAGGTGCTCTTGTTCTCCATGGACTTCACAGTGTCCCAGAACTTTTTGGAGTTGGAGCTACAGGATGCAAACTTCTGCCTGAAGAAGCTGGCCTTAGCTTTCCTGACTGACTGCGTGTATTGGTTCCTGACTTCCCTGAACAGTTGCATATCGCGGGACTGTTCGATGCTATTGCAGTCCGCCACAGGATGTTTTTGTGCTGGTCGAGGGCAGTCAGGTCTGAAGTGAACCACGGGCTGTATCTGTTCTTAGTTCTGCATTTTTTGAATGGAGCATGCTTATCTAAAATGGTGAGGAAGTTACTCTTAAAGAATGACCAGGCATCCTCAACTGACGGGATGTGGTCAATGTCCTTCCAGGATACCCGGGCCAGGTCGATTAGAAAGGCCTGCTCACAGAAGTGTTTTAGGGAGCGTTTGACAGTGATGAGGGGTGGTCGTTTGACTGTGGCACCGTAGCGGATACAGGCAACGAGGCAGTGATCGCTGAGATCCTGGTTGAAGACAGCGGAGGTGTATTTGGAGGGCCAGTTGGTCAGGATGACGTCTATGAGGGTGCCCTTGCTTACAGAATTAGGGTTGTACATGGTGGGTTCCTTGATGATTTGTGTGAGATTGAGGGTATCTAGCTTAGATTGTAGGACTGCCGGGGTGTTAAGCATATCCCAGTTTAGGTCACCTAACAGAACAAACTCTGAAGCTAGATGGGGGGCAATCAATTCACAAATGGTGTCCAGGGCACAGCTGGGAGCTGAGGGGGGTCGGTAGCAGGCGGCAACAGTGAGAGACTTATTTCTGGAGAGAGTAATTTTCAGAATTAGTAGTTCGAACTATTTGGGTATGGACCTGGAAAGTAAGACATTACTTTGCAGGCTATCTCTGCAGTAGACTGCAACTCCTCCCCCTTTGGCAGTTCTATCTTGACGGAAGATGTTATAGTTGGGTATGGAAATCTCTGAATTTTTGGTGGCCTTCCTGAGCCAGGATTCAGACACGGCAAGGACATCAGGGTTAGCAGAGTGTGCTAAAGCAGTGAGTAGAACAAACTTAGGGAGGAGGCTTCTGATGTTGACATGCATGAAACCAAGGCTTTTTCGATCACAGAAGTCAACAAATGAGGGTGCCTGGGGACATGCAGGGCCTGGGTTTACCTCCACATCACCCGCGGAACAGAGAAGGAGTAGTATGAGCGTGCGGCTAAAGGCTATCAAAACTGGTCGCCTAGAGCGTTGGGGACAGAGAATAAGAGGAGCAGGTTTCTGGGCATGGTAGAATATATTCAGGGCATAATGCGCAGACAGGGGTATGGTGGGGTGCGGGTACGGCGGAGGTAAGCCCAGGCACTGGGTGATGATGAGAGAGGTTTTATCTCTGGACATGCTGGTTGTAATGGGTGAGGTCACCGCATATGTGGGAGGTGGGACAAAGGAGGTATCAGGGGTATGAGGAGTGGGACTAGGGGCTCCATTGTGAACTAAAACAATGATAACTAACCTGAGCAACAGTATACAAGGCATATTGACATTTGAGAGAGACATACAGTAATCACAGGTGTTGAATTGGGAAAGCTAGCTAAAACAGTGGGTGAGACAACAGCTAATCAGCTAGCATAACAACAGCAGGTAAAATGGCATTGACTAGGCAACGGGGGCCGACAGATAAAACAAACAAGCAGAATGGAGTACAGTGATTAATGGACAGTCCAGCGTGCATCAGCTATGTAGCCAAGTGATCAGAGTCCAGGGGCAGCGGTGGATGGGGCAGGGGGGCTGGACTGGCGAGTGTTATCCAGGTTAAAAAAAAACTAACAATGACTAAATAGCTTGTAGCTAGTTAGCTTCTGGAAGTTCTTGAGTGTGTTCTAAAAATTAAAAATAATAGCGATTCCGTATCACATTGGGTGAGGCAGGTTTCCGGAAGGTATAAACAAATTTTAAAAATCGGGAAGAGATAGAAAGTACATATGGGCCACTGCGATGCAGACGGTTAGCAGGCCTGTGCTAACAAGCTAACAGATTAGCAGGCCGGGGTAAACAAGGTAGTAGTTAGCGGACCTGGGCTAAACAAGCTAGCAGTTAGCATGCCGAATTAGCAAGCAAGGAGATAGCGAGGGCTAGAGAGTTAGCCTTTGGAGGACATCGCGATGGGGTGAGTCTGTTTATTCCTCTTCATGCAGAGACATCAATAGACCGGTCGTGGATCTGGGTATAGAAGCCCAGGAGTATGCTAGGAACACAGGAGCTCTGGCCGGGCTAGCTTCAAGCTACGTGGGTGGAAACGCTAGCCAGGAGTAATCAACATGGGTTGCGGTTTAGCTCGATAGCTAGTTGTGAAGATCCAGCTGAAAAAAATGTTCCGTTTGCGGAGGGAATCCGGGGATAAAAAATAAATAGGTCCGTTATGCTCTGGTTAGCGTCGCGTTGTTCGAACTGGCGAGAGCTTTCCGAGCTAAAGGTTAGCTGATGACCGGTTAGCTGAAGACCGCTAGCATAGCTGGTGGTTAGCTGGCTAGCTTCAGTTGAGGGGGTTCAGTAAATATAAATACTTTACTATATTATTTATATTATTATATATTATTACTTTAGGAAAAGTAGCTACATTGGGTGAGGCGGATTGCAGGAGAGTATTTGGAAGCTTAGGTTTAGCAAAATGTTTTTAAATATATGCGAAGAAAAATATCTAAAACGAAAAAGAGACGATATTTACAGATATTTACAGAGACGATACCACAGGACGACTTACTGCTACGCCATCTTGGATCTTGCCGTGCGGTAGCAGAGAAAATGGTCTATAACTTGGGTGACTGGAGTCTCTGACAATTTTATGGGTTTTCCTCTGACACTGCCTATTGTATAGGTCCTGGATGGCAGGAAGCTTGGAACCATTGATGTACTGGGCCGTTCGCACTACCCTCTGTAGCGCCTTACGGTCAGATGCCATACCAGGCGTTGTATAACCTGTATAACCTTTTGAGGATCTGGGGACCCATGCCAAATCTTTTCAGTCTCCTGAAGGGGAAAAGGTTTAGAGGATAGAGAAAGGGGGAGTGTGAGAGGAGTGAGTGTACCTGGAACAGTCTCTGGAAGTATGGCACCTTGTTCACCCCTAGGTATTCCACCATGGCCCCTGACTCTGACACCATCTTGGTGGGTGTAGCAAATGTCATGGTGGGAGGCTCTGCTGGCAAACCAGACCTCAGACCCTAGAACAGAACACAGTTTTATCTCAACACCAGAACAAGTTAGGACAACTCCTTGAAGCACCTTTAGACAATTAAAATACCAGGTGCTTGTCAACTCCGTGAGGACAGGAGGGGCGCTGCTAACTAGTTACACAAGCCATTGTCAAGATTAAAAAGTATTAATATTCATAACCCCATTAATACAACTCAAAGAAATACATTTTTCACGTTTAGGCTCGGGCCTCTCGGATACGCTGTTCCGTCAGCCATCGCAGGACCGTTAGTTAATGAAGGTCACTAACGCAGGGTAGCCAGCCTCTCACTGTCCGACTAGGGAACTCCCGGGCTTACCTGCGGACTGTAGGCGGTGGCCGGTGCCGACCCTGTCAACCTCTGGCTGAAACCGCTGAACTTGTAGTATGTCATGATGCCAGATGAAGGACAGGTCAGATGTCGAGTAGTTACTGTTACAAAACACACAGCTTCCCTCGACAAAAACACCCGGCGAAAGGGGTCTTTCCCGAGGCAGCGTCGACGGAAAGTGACGCACTGAGGTGTCTCTGAACTGCCCGTTCAGAAATGCAGCAGCTATTTTCACCCGTTGGCCGAACCACAATCCCAAAGAGTATTGCGTCCCTTTGATATTTTAAGTAGAAATTGTGCACCAATATTACATTGAAAAAGCCTGTTATATTAAATGAAGTGCTCTTTAATATAGACGACATCGAGAATGAAATAAATCAGATTTGTTATATGAATAAAGACTTGCTAAAGTGCCAAAATGCAGAATTCCCTTTGTGCACCCTCGGTGACTTCGAGGAAGATTTCAACTCACATAACCACAATATTTCTGCTAGTTATCACCGTTATTGTAAAGCCCTAGTTATTTTGTTGCTTTGAGAAAGTAATTTCTGAAGATGATTTTTTATTTTATGTGATTTACTGATTCACATAGGCTACATCTGTTCCTTTATTTCAAGGGCAGCCCTGTTATGTGAACTGAACTCTCGATGTAATATGGTGAAACTATTGCTTTTTAAATATTTTTCCAAAATTAACATTGAACATCTAAAAGCCAAATCATAGTTTAAAAGCAGGTGAGCTGGTTCTACTGTTTGGGGGCATTTTCTGGTGTTTTGTGGTGGAAAACTGAGTGCGTCGAGCATAACACGTCAACTCTGTTACCCTTTGATAGAGAGGCTATAAATGTTTTAACAATGTAAAAAATATATTTAAAAATAGTGAAGCTTGCATTCAATTGCCACACAACACACTTATATTCCCTTTGTGGCTGATTTACGAGGAAATTGTCAACCCTGTTACAGTCAACCCTGTTATAGTCAGCCCTATTCCAGTCAACCCTGTTACAGTCAACCCTATTCCAGTCAACTCTGTTATAGTCAGCCTTATTCCAGTCAACCCTGCTACAGTCAACTCTGTTACAGTCAGCCCTATTCCAGTCAACCTTGTTACAGTCAACCCTATTCCAGTCAACCCTGCTAGAGTCAACCCTGTTACAGTCAACCCTATTCCAGTCAACCCTGTTACAGTCAACCCTATTCCAGTCAACCCTGTTACAGTCAGCCCTATTCCAGTCAGCCCTATTCCAGTCAACCCTTTTACAGTCAACCCTGTTACAGTCAACCCTATTCCAGTCAACCCTGTTACAGTCAACCCTGTTACAGTCAACCCTGTTACAGTTAGCCCTATTACAGTCAACCCTGTTACAGTCAACCCTATTCCAGTCAACCCTTTTACAGTCAACCCTATTCCAGTCAACCCTATTACAGTCAACCCTATTCCAGTCAACCCTGTTACAGTCAACCCTATTCCAGTCAGCCCTAATCCAGTCAACCCTATTCCAGTCAACCCTGTTACAGTCAACCCTGTTACAGTCAACCCTATTACAGTCAACCCTGTTACAGTCAACCCTATTCCAGTCAACCCTTTTACAGTCAACCCTATTCCAGTCAGCCCTAATCCAGTCAACCCTATTCCAGTCAACCCTGTTACAGTCAACCCTGTTACAGTCAACCCTGTTACGGTCAACCCTGTTACAGTCAACTCTGTTACTTTATTTGGCACTTAATAGACACTTACTATAGTATTTATTTTCTTTCTTTTTTACCTCTTGAGATGGGAAAATTGTTTTCTATTAAGTTTTAGGAAATCTATATTTTTTTCAAACGTTCAAAGGGCATTCAATTGCTGGAAGGAACTGTGACAGTACCAAAGAACACAGGGTAAAACCTCACAATTAGATTATCTTTATAAAGGTTTATCATTTGTTTATTAGGCTAACTGTCAATTAAACATTGGGATATAAATAAGTGCACCTAGATATGCTTCCTATCAAAAACAAAGAATGTTCTTCAACTGTAAATAGCTTGCCAATAAAGTTGGATGATTTAATGAGTGTTCAACTTATAAGCATTTGTAATTGCAATCATAAAGCACTAATAACAGTGCAGCTACATAAGGGTTGAGGGGTGGGGGGAGCATGGAGACGGATGAGAGGAAGCGAGAGAGGGATGAACAGGGGGATGAGAGGGAGTGTGTGTGTGTTTGGTTCACATATTTCTCCTCTCAGAATCACAGCGACGCACAGGCACAGGCAGCCAATGATCTGCAAACCTGTGTCCAGTCTGAAACTATGGTTTATGAAGCTACACAATTGTTCATGGGATATGTGATGCCCCATACCCGTTACAGATTGGCTAATGGAAAGCCTCGCAAGGAATTTTTCAACTAACCTGGTCTTACCAGAGAATATTCAGAAAGATATTAAGTTCATGTTTTGCACCGAGTGAGGAGTTCCCTCACCATTTTAGCAGCCAGACATCTTGCATTTCCCAACATCTTTGCAAGAAATCGTTGTTTTTAATGCGATGCGGTCGCGGCCATGTGTAGTTGTAAATGAGAACCTGTTCTCAACTGGCCTACCTGGTGAAATAAATAAATACTTTTTTAAAAAGTACATCAGCAAATCACACATTGCGACCAAAACAAAGATGCAAGAGGCATTTCTCACTCGATACAAAAAGTGGATTTACTTTCTTTCTGAATATTCTCTGTTTTTTGGAGAACCACTTGAAACTGGGCACGGACATTTCTAAGATAAATTTTTTACTGAATCGAGAACAAAAAAAGTATCTTCCTTATAATATCTCCAAGAACAGGTTAATTGAAAAATTATTTGTGAGGCTTTCCATTATCCAATCTGTAACGGGTAGGGAGCATCACACATCTCGTTAACAATTCTGTAGCTACAGTTTATGGTCTGAACAGCCTGCTGTGTGTGTGTGTGTGTGTGTGTGTGTGTGTGTGTGTGTGTGTGTGTGTGTGTGTGTGTGTGCGTGCGTGCGTGCGTGCGTGCGTGCCTGCCTGCGTGCGTGCGTGCGTGCGTGCGTGCGTGCGTGCGTGTGTGCGTGTGTGTGTGTGTGTGTGCGTGTGTGTGTGTGCGTGCGAGCAGTAGCGTCACAGCTATGATTGACTGTCATATAGTAACTGAACTAGGTGAGGAACCTGTTGCCCATAGAGACCAGAAACACATAATTTGTCACTTTGTAGTTTGCTAAGAGAAAATCAATAGAAATTCACACATGCATTCACACACACAAACACGCACACAGTCTCTGTTGATCTTTTATGCTGAGCTCATGCCGACTGTCTTTGTCTGTTTCTTTCATCTCTGTCAGGCCATCTCATCCTCTCTTTGTCTCTCTCTTTTTTTATTTCTGAAACCTACACAAATGGGAAAAGCTGTCTCTGCGAAAGTAGTTTCCATGGAGATATGATGCAAACATGGACTTATGGTCTTTGTGTGTCTTCTGTCATCTACCCTGCTTCCAGATGGCGGCACAGGATTGGTGGAGACACGAGGGACGTCCAAAAGTCTATTAGTTCATTAAAGTTCCATGTTCAGGGGGAGGGGCCGAAGGGGTCAGTTCAACTAGGCAGCTGGGCAAAGCTGTAGAATATGAGAGGGTATGTGTGTGTGTGTGTGTGTGTGTGTGTCCGTCCGTCCGTCCGTCCGTCCGTCCGTCCGTCCGTCTGTCTGTATATTCAGTGTGCATGTGTGTGTGTGTACCTAGCGGAGCGGAGCTTCAGTTCGTTGTAACACTGAACAAAGCTGTGGTAGATGAAGGTGATTGGCAATGCCAGAAGAACGATGCCACTGACCACACACAGCCCGCCCAGCATGCGCCCACCAACCGTTACCGGGTAAACGTCACCGTAACCAACGGTCGTCATGGAGATGACAGCCCACCATGCGGCAGCTGGGATGCTGGCATAGTCTCCTCCTCTGTTACTGCGATCGTCAAGGTTATGGTGGTCAGGGTCGAGGCCATGCTCCAGCAGCTGAGCCAATGCGCTGTATATTGCCGTGGCAACGGTAAGGAAAATGGCGAGGGTGGCCATCTCGTGACGACAGCGGCGTAGCGTCATCCCCAGAGTCTGCAGTCCCAGGAAGTGTCTGGCCAGCTTCACCAGCCAGAACACACGCATCATCCTCAGAACCCTCAGGGTTACCCCGGCGACGCCTGACAATCCCCCTGCTCCGCCTGGCATCACCATGGAAACGTAGTAAGGTGTGATGGCCGCCACGTCAATCAGGTTCAGCGGCCGACACAGGAAGACCAGCTTGTCCTGGATTAGATTTAGATTTTTGGGTTAGAAAATGTATGTAATAAAAAAAGAAGGAAAAGTACCAGCTTTTTTGGGGCTATATAGAATATTTGTTTATGGTCTTTCGAGAGCTTTTATGGAGAATGTTTCTATAAAAAACCTTTCTCAATCTGAAAGGTTCTTTGTAGATCCTTTTGTAGAACAATACAGGGTTTTTAATTCTGGTCAGCCATATTATATTGCTAAAATTCCATGGGTGTTATTATTGTGTTAATTGACAAGTTGAATCTAGTGAACTACCTCTGGAACAGCTGCGGGTTCCTGAGGAGAAAATTGGGAACCACTGACTGATTTAGTTAACTGTTCTCAAATTACACAAGGCCATACACGAGTCTTTCACAAGACACAATCACTAGCCACAGTCATATATAATATGTAATGACACTAGATAAACTGGAATGACACTCTCACTCATTGTTGCACAAAATGGAGCTGTACGTAAATCACACCCCAAAATATTTGAATGAGCCGCCCTACATTTTAATTATCACTAAAAGATCAAAGAACCATTTTGTCAACCATAAAGAACCATTGACTAGTTCCAAGTGTTCTTTGAGACATTATGGTTCCACATAGAACCCTCACCCTTCCCAAAGAACCCTTGAGGAACAATCATATTTTAGTGTGTGGAACCAAGAAGATAACACACCTTAGCCACGAGGAAACGCACCACACACTCCGCTGTGAACCAACCGATACACACCGCCTCCACAATCCTGTAAGAAGGAGGTATATAAAGAGAAACACAGAGAGGGAAAGGAGAGACACAGAGAAGACAAGAGGACTGTTAGAGTTAACCAGCCAAAACATGTCCTGTTGTTGTAGCTACGTCTGATTGCTTATTGATTCGCAGCCAGGTTATGTGTGTGCGGATAATGAATGTTTTAAATTAAAGCCCATGGCTGTCTGCTGTGCAGCATCCGGCTGCTTGTTGTCACCGTTCCATCTTACCGAGAAGCCCACAACCATCACACACAGTCCCATACACACACTCACACACACGAACACCCCGGTTCGACTGAAATTCAATGACCCCTGCTTGCGTGCGTGTGCTTTTGTGAGTGTGTGTGTACCTGTGCTCTTCCACTGTGGTGTGTTTTGCCGTGTTCCAATCTGGCAGCGTGCTCATACACAGCATCACCATGGAGACGATGACGAAGATGACGGACAGCAAAGCGAGGAGTTGAGCCGCCACCGATGACCCCGGTTCCTCGAAGGTCCGACGCATCCACTCTAGCCACCCTGATCCTACACACACACACACACACACAGGTCTGTATTACATGTGTCAAACATATCACACTCAAAGGCCTACACACAGACACAGACAGTGGCGTCTAACTATATAACTAGCATTTGAGATGGGGCTCCCAACACCCATAGGGGGCACAAAGGCACTTGGCAACTCAGATGTGTCCTATGTGTTCATTTTTCAGACGTTTAATTGATTACTAAACATTTTTAAGCCCATCTTTTAGCATTCTTTAAAAAAATATATATATTCTGTCAGTGGTGTTTGGTGGAGGGGGGCACACTGACTGGACCAGGCAAAGAGTACCTCCCCCACATTCTCCCTAGTCAGTGGTTCTTTCCAAGGTGCAAGGAGCAAAGAGATGCCTAGGCAGGACACTACTCTAGTGTGTGCAGTATTGATCAAGCTATACTGAGCAAAAATATAAACACAATATGTAAAGTGTTGGTCTCATGTTTCATGAGCTGAAGTAAAAGATCCCCAAAATGTTCCATACGCTCACAAAGATTATTTCTCTCAAATGTAGTGCACAAATGAGTTTACATCCCTGTTCGTGAGCATTTCTCCTTTGCCAAGACCATCCACCCACCTGACAGGTGTGGCATATCAAAAAGCTGATTCAACAGCATGATCATTACACAAGTGCACCATATGCTGGGGACAATAAAAGGCCACTCTAAAATGTGCAGTTTTGTCACAACACAATGCCACAGATGTCTGAAGTTCTGAGGGAGCGTGTAATTGGCAGTGGTGTAAAGTACTTATGTAAAAATACTTGAAAGTACTACTTAAGTAGTTTCTTGTAGTATGTGCACTTTATTATCTATATTTTTGACAACTTTTACTTTTACCTCACTACATTCCTAAAGAAAATGACGTTTTCCCTGACACCCAAAAGTACTTGTTACATTTTGAATGCTTAGCAGGACAGGAAAATGGCCTAATTCACAGATTTATCAAGAGATCTTCCCTGGTCATCCCTACTGCCTCTGATCTAGCGGACTCACTAAGCCCATGCTTCGTTTGTAGATTATTCCTGAGTGTTGGAGCGTGCCTCTTGCTATCCCTAAATTTTTTAAAAACAAGAAAATTGTGCCGTCTGGTTTGCTTAATATAAAGGTTAAATAAATCAAATAAATAATATGTTGAATTTTAAATAATTCGTACTTTCACTTTTGATACTTAAGTATATTTTAGCAGTTATATTTACTTTTGATACTTGTGTATTTTTAAGACGAAATACTTTAAGACTTTGACTCAAGTTGTATTTTACTGGGTGACTTCTACTTTTATTTGAGTCATTTTCTATTAAGGTTTTACTTTTTCTCAAGTATGACAATTGTGTACTTTTTCCCACCACTGGCAATTGGCATACTGACTAGAGGAATGTCCACCAGAGCTGTTGCCAGATAATGTAATGTTCATTTCTCTACCATAAGCCTCCTCCAACATTTTTTGGGGGAATTTGGCAGTACGTCCAACAAGCCTCACAACCGCAGACCATGTGTAACCACGCCAGCCCAGGACCTCCACATCCGGCTTCTCCATCTGCAGGATCGTCTGAGACCAGCCCTTTTGTGGGTAAAAAACGAATTCAAATTTGTGCTTGGCCTGGCTCCCAAGTGGGTGGACCTATGCCCTCCCAGGCCCAGCCATGGCTGAGCCCCTGCCCAGTCATGTGAAATCAATAGATTTGGGCCAAATGTATTTATTTCAATTGACTGATTTCCTTATATGAACTGTACTCAGTAAAATTGTTGAAATTCTTCCTCATTGTGTTTATATATTTTTTCAGTATATGTAGCCATTAACTCCTTCCTGATAAATAAATAAAATGCACATATTTTGTTGTTTCTCTGTAATACTAGCCACCTAGCAATTTTATGAAGTTGGAAATTCAGACAGCGAATTAAAATCACTGCCTATGAATTCATAGACATTTTCCACAGTGAAATTCATCGTTAGATGCCTGCATGCAAAGATTGACAGCCATTTAGATTGTTATTTTCAAAACTCAAATGACAACAAATAGATACACAATTGACTAAAATGTATTTAATTATTGGGTTATGACACTATATACCACTGTGGTAGTTGTACAAAACTCCTAAGGCATAAAAGTTCTTAATGAATCAATGTGTATAATTACATAAAATAACAATTGAACAGGTACAGAAGTATGCTTAGATAACCTTTGCAGAAAAGTATACATTTGTTTTATTATATAGAATTAGGCATAACATACCAGTGCACAAACACACACTAGATTGCAGGTGTTTGAGAAATGCAACCCCCCCCAATCCTCATGTTTTTGTGCCCCCTCTAAAATAATGAGTGCATGACACCTCTGACAACACACACACACCTTTCTCCACCTCCACCTCGCTCCGGGACTCGTTGTCCTCCGCGCGCATAATCAGGTCCTCTTCGGAGTAACCCGTGTCGTCTAGTCTCCGCTGGCAACAGAACTCCAGATGCGCGCTCCCAAGCCCCCAGTACAGCATTTCGCTGTAAAAGGAGAGCGCGCACACTCCCGGGACGAATCGGAGCTTTCCGGAGCGCAAGTAGAGCATAATGAAGACAAAGGCTTGCGCGTGCCGGTCGAAGAAGAATTCATTGCTATCCTGGTCGTAGTCGTCGCAGACCTCGAGGACTTCCTTCTCCGTGACACAGGCGTGCAGGCGGCTCACGCGCTGAAGTGGGAAATCACGGATCACCTCGCCAGGGAATGCGTACCGGGTACCCCCCACGTTCAATACACAGACGCTCTTCTTACCGAACTTCATCTCTCTCTCCGGTCCACGGTAGCCTAACCGTACACTCACAATCCAGAAATGTCCTCAGGTCTGGCGGTGTCCCATCTCCTCTCCAACCACGGAGATCAAAAGTCAAGCAAACCAAATGACTAAATCACTCTGGCGATAACAATCAGGCAGAGCAGAAACTTCCTCTGCCGTCGGTATAGACCCGTGTTCTCCGGATCCGTCCTGGCGCACTTCTTGACTCCAGGCTGTCCTCGGTGTTTTACGCACAGGAGATGGACTCAGACTGATCTCCACTATAGAGGAAAGGGTAATGTCTCTGCTCCCATGGATTGATGGATGAGGTTGCGCCCAGAGCGGGATGGAAACTGCTCCTCTCCTCTCTCTTCTACGTCTGCACCAACCACTCGCTTTCCACCACCTCTCTCCGTCTCTGTGATGTCACAAATCTCCCCCTTTCTCAACACACATGTACGCACGCACACGCGCGCGCGCACACACACACGCTAGATAAACATTGCGCACCATGGTAACACGTCTGGGATAGAGCTGCCAACGAGAGGCGATCAGAACATGAAATAGGGCCGTTTATGAACAGCTTATTGCCTATACTTCACGCCCACACACAGACTCAGAGACAGACAGACAGACAGACAGACAGACAGACAGACAGACAGACAGACAGACAGACAGACAGACATTCGGACCCAAAGAGTACGAATTACATTGGAAAGGATAACTTGGCAGTGACAACCTATAGTTTAAAATAAATGTTTCTGTTAATGCAAGTTATGGACTATGTTAGCTAGAATTGTTGTGAATATGAATGTTTTCACCAGATATACACTGTAAAACATTTCCTGTAAAAAGTACAGCAACTTACTGGCAGAAATTGGCCATTAAGTTACTGTAATTTATCTTACAGTACAGCTACTGTAATCCATTTTACGGTAATCTATTTTATGTCGCCTAAAATGTTACTGTAATCTAATTTACATTTATATTACTGGAAGTATCCATGTAGCGACATATGACCCAGTGTTTTTTGCACGTTTTTATTTTTGCATTTACATTTTTGTCATTTAGCAGGTGCTGTCAGTGCATTCAACCAAGGTTGATAAAAAAACACATATCATATTGATAGCAAGTAAAACTTTTCTGTAACGTTACTGAAAATGTTGTTGTAGTTAGTGTATTGGTCTCCAAAATAATTGTAATTAAAACAAGATGTCTCATGATATATCTCTGACTATCTCTGACTATCTCTGGATAGTGCCAATACATTACTGAGATACTCACGGTAACTTGATGCCAGAGCAACGAAACACAGTACGATACAGGCAAAGTGGCTATTCACTCGTAAGAAAATTATTTCCACAGTATTATACTGTAATTACAAGGCATTAGAGCAAACAGGTTGGCTCTAGGCATTCACATATTACAGGATATTAAGGAACACTTGCACTCTTTAGAAGCATAAACAAAGACTTCCAAACTGGCCCTGATTGAAGGGCAAAACAGCTCAAATGGACATGAGTAAGTAAATATTCAACCATTAAAAGATTTAAGACCCACTACCACTCTGTTCCCTATTGCCATGTAATAGCTAGGGAACTACCAACACTTATCACTTGAATTGGCACAGGAATCTCACAAATGGGTGCAATAGGGGTGGTGGGGTAGCCTAGTGGTTAGAGCGTTGGACTAGTAACCGGAAGGTTGCAAGTTCAAACCCCTGAGCTGACAAGGTACAAATCTGTCATTCTGCCCCTGAACAGGCAGTTAACCCACTGTTCCTAGGCTGTCATTGAAAATAAGAATTTGTTCTTAACTGACTTGCCTGGTTAAATAAAGGTTCAAATATATATAGTTATGTGCGAAGCAAGCCTCAAAATATGTTGACTAAGAAACAACAAAACCATGCACTAATTAGTGTTCAAAAGGTTTTTGGCACTTCAGAAATGCATTATGATATTGTATTTGGAATTTCAGTACATGTCTGGAAGCAATTGTCCAGTAAGTTAATGTAGAGTTTCAGGACAAGGTTTGTAGAATTCCTAAAATACAGTATGTTACTGCATTCCGTGGGGGTGCAGCAGTCTCATTGACAGCTGCAACTTTACAAGATACACCTTAAAATATGTTGAAGAGACAGAAACTCTTTCCCTGCACACATTTTCCAACAATGCACCATAATTAATACTGTAAAACACATTTGCGTTTTTTTTTAACAGTGCATTCGACAGTGATTTACTGTTGAAATTACAAAAGGTCTTACAGTGTGCTATAAAACAAATATATGCATTCTATGGTAATCTACTATATTCAGGTTATACAGTATCATACTGTTGTGTAGCCTAGTGCAGTAAAGCAACATATAAGAAATCTATAGAATAACCTGGAACTGCAGAATAGGCTATAAGGTGACGCAGCATGCGGTAACAAAGCTCAAATTACTTAGTGATGTGTGTGTGTGTGTGTGTGTGTGTGTGTGTGTGTGTGTGTGTGTGTGTGTGTGTGTGTGTGTGTGTGTGTGTGTGTGTGTGTGTGTGTGTGTGTGTCACGTCACAGTAGGCCTAGGCTAGTTCTCTCAAATGATGTATATAAACCCTGGATTACTGATTCTATGTTTTGGCCATCAAGAGGCTTTGAAGCCACAGGTCGGCCATAATGACACTCCCCAGTAGGGGCAGTCCTCCATAGGAATGAATGGAATTCTACAGTATTTCAACTAAATCTTTCAGGGACAAAATTACATGTATTTAAGTTTTTGTTTAGTTTTTTTGTTGTTGTAGTGGGGCCAGTAACATTAGCAATCACAAAAAAGTATACTTTAAGGAAAATATGTATGTATTTATTTTTATTTAAAGCTCACCTAAATCATTTAAGAGTATGCATTTTTATTTTATTTTACCTTTATTTTACTAGGCAAGTCAGTTAAGAACAAATTCTTATTTTCAATGACGGCCTAGGAACAGTGGGTTAACTGCCTGTTTAGGGACAGAACGACAGAGCCAATAGATCTGTTCTTTGTGCTATTTCTATGCTTACGGTTCTTATGTTTAGTTTTTTCATCTTCTACTTTCGGTTTTGTACACGAGCTTCAAACAGCTGAAAAAAACAATATTTTTGGTTATGTGAAATACATTACAAGGTGGTTTAGATGGTACAATAATTCCCTACACACTGCTTGTTTTGTCACATAAACTGAAATTAGGCAATCTATTTGAATTTTTAGCATCCTGGAAATGGCTGGAGATATTTCTGCATATTGTACCTTTAAGGTGTCCGTAATAGAATACGTATGGCAAAAACAAATGTAGACATTAATTAATACAATTCTATAGCTTCTAAAATATATTTTACAACGGTGAGGAGTGCCAAGATGGAGACACGGTGGCTTCAGCACAGCACCCCCTATGTGTCACCTAGTGTATATATAAACTGCTGGTTCCCTCCCCCTCTCTCCTCCGGGACCGTCACTAGAAGCCTATGGTTTCGGGTTGATCGGAGTCTTTTGGTTGTGTGTGTGTCTCTCTCTGTGTGTGCGCCCAGTACTACTGTATTGTACTGTGAGAAGGTAGACAGATAGGGGGCACCGCACCAAAATCTCCCGCTCAACCCCCCCACAAACTCACTTTCTAACTTCAACGTTTTTTTTTTTAAATTGACCACAGGACTTTAACAACTGATCGCTTTATTTATTGATAACATTTTCGGTTAGTTTATGGTTTGTGTTTTTACACACCGGGAGGGCAGAAATGGCCGCCAACATGTACCGGGTCGGAGGTATGTCACATAGGGTTTTTGATGAAGTCGAAACATGCTAATTTTCTCTCAATGTCGGCGAATGTGTTATTTTCTCGGAAATAGATATAGTTTCAAATATTATAATTGGCAGGCAAACGTGATCAGTCATTTACAGGAGAAATGCATGGATTTCCAAATATTTGGGAATCTAATGGGTCAGGCCTCGCGACTATCGTGGCCAGACCAGTCAGCCAGCTAGCCATTAGCTAGCATGTTACACCATAAACATGACTTTTCTACTTTAGCTTAATGTACTCTTATTTTCACGTAATATCCCATTTAATATACACATGCACAGACATGCATTGCATGATTTGTTGAGTGCACGTTGGATTGTCTTTATGATTATTGTTAGGAAGAGGTGCCTTTATTTGGCTCCTTTTTGGCACGCAACCATGTAATACGGCTCCTTATTGTGCTAGCTAACAGCTAGCTAACGAGTCAACTGACTAGAAGTGCATGCTTTGTTGCCAATTCAATGGATTATCTTAACCACTATAGCCAGATAATAAAGCTTTGTTTGATATTGTGAGGGGAATGGCCCATGCATCTGTTTCTTGTAGTTTTGCTGGTACTCAGCTCCAGGTAGCTAGCTATGCAGTTAGTTCCCCAGGTTATCCACCTAGCTAGCTGTTTTTTTTCTCTTCCAGCTAACTAGCTGTTGATGCCATTCGATTCCGACATTGTCTCATGGCGTCACGTGAACTAGTCTTTCACGTTTGCGAGACGAGCCAGTGGGGAAACACTATTGTCACGCCACTTCGATACAGAAGTTACTTTTTTTGTACCTGTTTAGGAGACTGAGGTTAAGGTTAGCGAAGATGCTCTCCTAATTTGCTACGACAATCACTTTGTATCGACGTGACATGAACATATCGTGTCCCATTAGCTACTGTTTATGATAATGATCCCAGAGCAACAAAGGCAGCGGTAAAGGATCTTTCTTGCATGTACAATAACGTAAAACACTGCTGGGTGAAAGGATGATCTGGAAACAATGTAACGATGCTTTTTTTTCTTATCGGCTACAGAGTATCGGAATGTACGTCACGTGGATGTCTGATCAATTGTCATCTTTTTCAGAGTTATTTAGGGCTGTTTTCCACCGGATGTCACTCTGTGTTTGCATTGTATCCAGTTCTTAAATTTATTTTTTCCTTTTATTTAACTAGGCAAGTTAGTTAAGAACAAATTCTTATTTTCAATGACGGTCTGGGAACATTGGGTTAACTGCCTGTTCAGGGGCAGAACGACAGATTTGTACCTTGTCACCTCGGGGGTTTGAACTGGCAAACTTCCGGTTACTAGTCCAATGCACTAGGCTACCCTGCCGTTTAAAGTTGTCATGTCACGTACACAAGTAACAGTGAAAGCCACAAACTCAACAAAGCAGTAATCAATATCAACGTAGCACTAAATAAGGTATAACAAAAATATTTGAGATTTTGTGTTACTGGCCTACACAATACTGCATAATGTCAAAGCAGAATTATGTTTTTAGATTTCTTTAACCTAATGAATTAAAAGTGAAAAGCTGAAAAGTCTGGAGTCATTAAGTGTTCAACCCCTTTGTTATGGAAAGTCTAAATAAGTTTAGGAGTAAACATTTGCTGAACAAGTCACATAATTAATTTAATGGACACTCTTGTGTGCAGTAATAGGTTTGAACATGATTCTTGAATGACTACATCTGTAAGGTCCCTCAGTCGAGTAATGCATTTCAACCACAAAGAACAGGGAGTTTAATCATAGAGCGGAGATCCCGCTAGCAGGATCAAATTCGACAACATCCGGTGAAATCGGAGTGCGGCAAATTCAAAATACAAAATCGTAATATTAAACATTCATGAAAATACAAGTGTCATACATGATTCTTTAGCGTAGAATCTTGGTAATCAAACTGCGTTGCCAGATTTAAAAAAGGCTTTACGGCGAAAGCATAGCATTCGATTGTCTGAGGACAGCGCCTTACATTAGCATATTTTCCAAACCAGCACAGGCGTCATGAAATAACAAATAGCGATCAAATAAATCACTTACTTTTGAAGATCTTCCTCTGTTTGCAATCCCAAGGGTCCCAGATACACAATGAATGGTCGTTTTGTTCGATAAAGTCCTTCTTTATATCCCCAAAATGCCGTTTAGTTGGCGCCATTTAATTCAATAATCCAGTTCTTCAACATGTGTACAAAGGGTTCCAAAAAGTAACCAGCAAAGTTCATCCAAACGAGTCAAACAATGTTTTTTATTAATCTGCAGGTTGTCTAATATCTAAATAAATTATCATATTTCAGACGGAGATTGCTATGTTCAATAGCAAAGGAAAAGAGCGAAGAGCGCGCCCACGTTCACTTGCGCAAAAAGACAACTTTTGCCCTGGCGCTCAAATTGGAAAGACTACAAATACATTTGAATTAAAAGCCTAAAACCTAGTATAAAGACTGACATCTACTGGAAGTCATAAGAACTGCAATCTGGGAGGTGGAAATTAGATATTTCAATAGCATTGCAGTGGAAGTCATTCAGAGCTAAATAAATAAAAAAACATCTGGATCGATTTTCCTCGAGTTTTCGCCTGCCATGTAGTTCTGTTATACTCACAGACATGATTTTAACTGTTTTAGAAACTTCAGAGTGGTTTCTATCCTTTCTACCAATTATATGCATACCCTAGCTCCTGGGCCTGAGTAACAGGCAGTTTACTTTGGGCACGTCAGACAGGCGGAAATTCAGGAAACTAGCCTTACTCGCAGAGAGGTTAATGGCTGTGAAAGGAGAAAACTGAAGATGGATCAACAACATTGTAGTTACTCCACAATTTTAACCTAATTGACAAAATAAAAATATTCAAAAACATGCATCCTGTTTGAAACAAGGAACTAAAGTAATACTGCAAAAATGTGGCAAAACAATTTACTTATTGTCCAGAATACAAAGTTATATGTTTGGGAAAATTCAATACACACAATACTGAGTACCACTCTCCGTATTTTCAAGCATATGGTTGGCTGCATCATGTAATGGTATGCTTGTAATCTGTAAGGATTGGGGAGTTTTTCAGGATAAAAAAATACATCTAATGGAGCTAAGAAAAGGCAAAATCCTAGAATAAAACCTTGTTCAGCCTGCGTTCCACCAGACACTGGGAGATGATTCCACCTTTCAGCAGGACAACAACCTAAAACACAAGGCCAAATCTACACTGGTGTTGCTTACCAAGATGACATTAAATGTTCCTGAGTGGCCTAGGTAAAGTTTTGACTTAAACTTTCGTGAAAACCTATGGCAAGACTTGAAAATAGTTGTCTAACAATGATCACCAACCAACTTGACAGAGCTTGAAGAATTGTGCAAATATTGTACAATCCAGGTGTGCAAAACTCTTAGACGTACCCAGAAAGAATCACAACTGTAATCGCTGCCAAAGGTGATTTTAGCATGTATTAAGTCACCGGTGTGAGCACTTATGTAAATTTGTTATTTAATTTTCAATTCAGTAAGCAAAAAACAATTCTGAACATGTTTTCACTTTGTCATTATGGGATATTGTGTGCAGATGGTAACACAAAATGTGGACTAAATCAAGGGGTATGAATACTTTCTGAAGGCACTGTATGTATAGGGGAAAGGGGAGTAGGTATTATATATATATATATATATATATATATATATATATATATAATAAACAGAGTAACAGCAGCGTAAATTGTGATTGTATGTGCGTGTGTATAGAGTCAGTATAAATGTGTGCATATTACGTGGTTGTTGGAAGTGTCAGTGTTTGTGTGTGTGTGTGTGTGTGTGTGTGTGTGTGTGTGTGTGTGTGTGTGTGTGTGTGTGTGTGTGTGTGTGTGTGTGTGTAGACTCCTGTAAGTGTAACTCAGTCTGTGTAGCCATTCTGTTAGCTATTTAGAAGTCTTGTGGCTTGGGGATAGAAGCTGTTCAGGAGCCTGTTGGTGTCAGACTTGATGCACTGGTACTGCTGTTATAGAGGTCCTGGATGACAGGGAGCGATGCTGTTGCCAAACCAAGCAGTGATGCAGCTGCAACACATTTTGAGGATTTGAGGGCCAAACCCTTTCAACTTTCTGAGTCAGAAAAGGCACTTTTGTGCCTTCTTCACGACTGTGTGAGTGGACCATTTTGAGTCCTTAGTGATTTGGACACCAAGGAACTTAAGGCTCTCGGTCCACTCCACTGCAGCCCCGTCGATGTGGATGGGGGCGTGCTCACCCCCTCCACCCCTTGTTGTATCTTGTCCACGATCAGCTCCTTGGTCTTACTGACGTTGAGGGAGAGTTTGTTGTCACTGACCTACACCCTTTAGACTGTCATTGTCGCCGGTGATCAGGCCTACCACCGTTGTGTCGTCAGCAAACTTGATGATGGTGATGGAGTCGTGCGTTGCCATGCTTTCGTGGGTGAACACAGGAGGGGACTAAGCACACACCCCTGTGGGCCCCTGTGTTGAGGGTCAGCGTGGCAGAGGGGATTTTGCCTACCCTCACCACCTGTGTCAGGAAGTCCAGGATCCAGTTGCAGAGGGGGAGGTGTTCCGTTCCAGGGTCCCGAGCTTGGTGACGATCTTGGACGGGACAATGGTGTTGACCGCTGAGCTGTAGTCAATGAACAGCGTTCTCACATAAGTATTTATCTTATCTAGTGGGTGAGGGCACTGTGGAGTTCAATTGAGTTTGCATCGTCTATGGATCTGTTGAAGCTGTATGCACATTGGAGTGGGTCTAGGGTGTCTGGGATGATGGGGTTGATGTGTGCCATAACCAGCCTCTCAAAGCACTTCATGATTACAGATGTGAGAGCTACAGGGTGATAGTCATTGTGGCATGAATCCTTAGAGTTCTTAGGAACAGGAGTGATGATAGTCATTTTAAGACGTGGGGATTACAGACGGGGACAAGGAGAGGATTAAAATGACTCAATCAGCTATGATATATAATATTATAGCTATGATATTATAGCTACTCTATTAATGTGTAATCTGGCTATTGGACCATTTATAATATAATAATAATAATAATAATATAATATATAATAATAATAATATAATATATAATAATAATAATATATGCCATTTAGCAGACGGTTTTATCCAAAGCGACTTACAGTCATGTGTGCATACATTCTACGTATGGGTGGTCCCGGGGATCGAACCCACTACCCTGGCGTTACAAGCGCCATGCTCTACCAACTGAGCTACAGAAGGACCAGGATTTATGCCTGGAACTGGCCCTGTGTGTGTCTAGTAACGTAGCAAACCTATTTGATGACGGTTGATATGCTTCTATAGGTAAAGGCTATCAGGTAGGTGTGCCACTCAGACCTGATTGACTTGTTCAACTGTGAACAGAACCAACAACTCTCAGAGTTTGTGTTTGACTGTATGTCCCCTGTCTCCCTTTATTTGACTACTGAAGCCTCTGCCAAGGGTTTTGGGTCTTTTATGACACAGCCATGATGCAGTGGCCAGGCCCGCTAACTGCAGGGTCACTGGTTCAAGCCCCATTGGGTTGTTCTCCCCTGTTGTTGAATTAGGTGTTAGAACAGGGCTGGAATAAAAGCCTGCACACCCAGTAGCTGGAGTGGTTATACAGTAAGGTGGCAGGCAGTGTGTCAATGTGATGTTATTGTATTCTCTTCCAGACTATGTATTCATTGAGAATTCCTCCAGCAACCCTTACCTGATTCGCCGGATAGAAGAACTAAACAAGGTACTGCCCGCCCTGGGGTGTGTGTGTGTGTTTGTGTGTAGGTAATTAAAGTACTCTGGCTGATGTGCCTGACTGCGAATAGCTGCCTGTCTGTCCTGTGACTTTTCCTGTCCTGCGCTAGTGTGTGTGAGTGTGAGATTGTGTGTGTAATATGATGCTTAGCGACAGATGTTACCTGCCTTCAACTGTCATTTCCATGGCAACCAGAAGGTGAGAATGGGCACACCTCCTCCAACCCCCTCTCTCTCCCTCAGTACCACCCTCTGTCCTCTTCATCCATACCTCCTTCCCTCTGTCATCCGTACCTCCTTCCCTCTGTCATCCGTACCTCCTTCCCTCTGTCATCCGTACCTCCTTCCCTCTGTCATCCGTACCTCCTTCCCTCTGTCATCCGTACCTCCTTCCCTCTTCATCCGTACCGCCTTTGCTTTCTCCTCTTCATCCGTACCTCCTTCCCTCTGTCATCCGTACCTCCTTCCCTCTTCATCCGTACCGCCTTTGCTTTCTCCTCTTCATCCGTACCTCCTTCCCTCTGTCATCCGTACCTCCTTCCCTCTGTCATCCGTACCTCCTTCCCTCTTCATCCGTACCGCCTTTGCTTTCTCCTCTTCATCCGTACCTCCTTCCCTCTGTCATCCGTACCTCCTTCCCTCTGTCATCCGTACCGCCTTTGCTTTCTCCTCTTCATCCGTACCTCCTTCCCTCTTCATCCGTACCTCCTTCCCTCTGTCATCCGTACCTCCTTCCCTCTTCATCCGTACCGCCTTTGCTTTCTCCTCTTCATCCATACCTCCTTCCCTCTGTCATCCATACCTCCTTCCCTCTGTCATCCGTACCTCCTTCCCTCTGTCATCCGTACCTCCTTCCCTCTGTCATCCGTACCTCCTTCCCTCTGTCATCCGTACCTCCTTCCCTCTGTCATCCATACCTCCTTCCCTCTGTCATCCATACCTCCTTCCCTCTGTCATCCATACCTCCTTCCCTCTGTCATCCGTACCTCCTTCCCTCTGTCATCCATACCTCCTTCCCTCTGTCATCCGTACCTCCTTCCCTCTGTCATCCGTACCTCCTTCCCTCTTCATCCGTACCGCCTTTGCTTTCTCCTCTTCATCCGTACCTCCTTCGCTCTTTCCTCTCTTCCTCCATGCCCTTCCGTCAACTTGTTTTTATCTCAGAGGAGACAAAACATCTGCTTGCCCAGTTACATCCACAATCTTTCAATGTATCTATCAGTCAGTGTCATGGCTATTAGGTCAGGGAGAAAAGTCTCATGGGAAATTAAAACGTTGGTCTTCTTGTTAGTTAGTCATTGTATTTCCCTGCCTCTCTCTCTCTAAATGCAATTCAAGACGCTGTTTTTAAAGTGTTGGAACTCTCTTTCCCCCTCCCATAAACAGCCAGTCATACATTTGAGTAGTATTTATGTGGTAAATGAGTGTTTAACCTCTCTCCCCTCTCTCTCTTCAGACGGCCAGTGGCAATGTGGAGGCCAAGGTGGTGTGTTTCTACAGAAGGAGAGACATCTCACACAGCCTCATACAGTTAGCTGACAAACACGCACGTAGGTGGCCCTGTGTGTGTGTGTGTGTGTGCGTGCGTGCGTCAGTCTGTCGGTCCATATGTGTGCTTTTGTGTATCAGTGTAACAGTAGGGGGTAGCTGAATGTCTGTAGAGTTTCCCGATCCATATAACAGGGGTGAAGGCTCAGACAGTCATGTTTTGTGTGTGTGTGTGTGTGTGTGTGTGTGTGTGTGTGTGTGTGTGTGTGTGTGTGTGTGTGTGTGTGTGTGTGTGTGTGTGTGACCATACAGAGGACCTAGAGGAGGAGAAAGAGAGTCCGTCGGAGGCGGACCTGACAGACAAACAGGAGCACCAGTTACGCCACAGAGAACTGTTCCTCTCGCGCCAATATGAGAGTCTACCAGCCACACACATCAGGTACTCTCACTCATTTACACACACACACACACACACACACACACACACACACGCGATAGGGACATGACGGTCATGGAATTTTGGATGACTGCAATTGATCAGCCAAATGACCGCAGGCATCTTAATATCCGTTGGAATAGCAAACAAACAAAATATATATATAGTTGAAGTCGGAAGTTTACATACACTTAGGTCAGATTTATTAAAACTTGTTTTTCAACCACACCACTAATTTCTTGTTAACAAACTATTGTTTTGGAAAGTCGGTTAGGACATCTACTTTGTGCATGACACAAGTCATTTTTCCAACAATTGTTTACAGACAGATTATTTCAATTCCAGTGGGTCAGAAGTTTGCATACACCAAGTTGACTGCCAAAACAGCTTGGAAAATTCCAGAAAATGATGTCATGGCTTTTGAAGCTTCTGATAGGCAATTGGAGGTGTACCTGTGGATGTATTTCAAGGCCTACCTTCAAACTCAGTGCCTCTTTGCTTGACATCATGGGAAAATCAAAAGAAATCAGCCAAGACCTCAGAAAAACAATTGTAGACCTCCACAAGTCTGGTTCAACCTTGGGAGCAATTTCCAAACGCCTGAAGGCGAATGAAAAAGAAAACCGCACACTGCTCTTGATAGTATCACTGATCTTTAATAAGTTTACGTATATCGGCTTTCGTCAGAGCTTATGCCCTCAAGCTCTGACGAAGGCCGTGAGGCCGATATGTAACCTTATTAAAGATCAGTGATACTATCTAGACGAGTGTGCGGTTTTCTTTTTCATTCATCTTGTTCAACTATTGACTTGCACCTGCAATAAGTTCTCAGATATGTGAGTGCCTATTGAATTTCAAACATCTGAAGGTACCTCATTCATCTGCACAAACAATAGTACGCAAGTATAAACCCCATGAGACCATGCAGCCGTCATACCGCACAGGAAGGAGATGCGCTCTGTCTCCTAGAGATGAATGTACGTTGGTGCGAAAAGTGAAAATCAATCCCAGAACAACAGCAAAGGACCTTGTGAAGATGCTGGAGGAAACAAGTACAAAAGTATCTATATCCACAGTAAAACGAGTCCTATATTGACGTAACCTGAAAGGCCGCTCAGGAAGGAAGTAGCCACTGCTACAAAACCACCATAAAAAATACAGACTACGGTTTGCAACTGGACATGGGGACAAAAATTTTACTTTTACCCGATGAAACAAAAATAGAACTGTTTGACCATAATGACCATCATTATGTTTGGAGGAAAAAGGGGGTTTGCAAGCCGAAGAACACCATCCCGACCGTGAAGCACGGGGGTGGTAGCATCGTGTTGTGGGGGTGTTTGCTGCAGGAGGGATTGGTGCACTTCACAAAATAGATGGCTTCATGAGGAAGGAAAATTATGTGAATATATTGAAGCAACATCTCAAGACATCAGTCAGGAAGTTAAAAGCTTGGTTGCAAATGGGTCTTTCAAATGGACAATGACCCCAAAGCATACTTCCAAAGTTTTGGCAAAATGGCTTCAGGACAACACAGTCAAGGTATTGGAATGGCCATCACAAAGCCCTGACCTCAATCATACAGAAAATATGTGGGCAGAACTGAAAAGGTGTGTGTGAGCAAGGAGGCCTACAAACCTGACTAAGTTACAGCAGTTCTGTCAGGGGGAAATGGGCCAAAATTCCCCCATCTTATTGTGGGAAGCTTGTGGAAGGCTACCCAAAACGTTTGACCCAAGCTAACCAATTTAAAGGCAATGCTACAAATACTAATCGAGTGCATGTAAACTTCTGACCCATTGGGAATGTGATGAAAAAAAATAAAAGCTGAAATAAATAATTCTCTACTATTATTCAGACATTTCACATTGTTAAAATAAAGTGTTGATCCTACCTGACCTAAGACAGGGATTTCTTACTAGGATTAAATGTCAGGAATTGTGAAAAACTGGAGTTTAAATGTATTTGGCTAAGGTGTATGTAAACTTTCGACTTCAACTGTATATGGTGCCAATCTGAAATCACACACTATTCCCTATGTCGGGCTCAGTGTGTGTATATGTATATATGTATATTTAAAGATTGAACCCACAGTAGGCGGAAAACAGTGCCACGGCCGCCCCACCACCATTGTTTTTGTTGCTGAGCTGAGGAGACGTCAGCATGGTCCCCCCCAAAAAAATGCTGTACATTTTGTGCTCTTCAGTCGCGCGTGACTTCTTTGTTGTTGTAATATCGCAAACGAATGTGTCAGTTTCCCCATTTAAGGAATACAGGTTTAAAAGAAGCACATATCTCCTCTACTCTGCTCCTGACTACATGTACTAGAAATTGATCTCAGGTGCATCCTGTTCCCATTGATCATCCTCGAGCTGTTTCTACAACTTGATTGGAATCCACCTGTGGTAAATTCAATTGATTGGACATGATTTGGAAAGGCACACACCTGTCTAATATAAGTTCCCACAGTTGACAGTGCATGTCAGAGCAAAAACCAAGCCAGGAAGTTGAAGGAATTGTATGTAGAGCTCCGAGACAGGATTGTTTTTAGGCACAGATATGTGGAAGGGTAACAAAACATGTCTGCAGCTTTGAAGGTCCCCAAGAACACAGTGGCCTCCATCATCCTTAAATGGAAGAAGTTTGGAACCACCAAGACTCTTCCCAGAGCTGGCCGCCCCGGCCAAACTGAGCAATCGGGGGAGAAGGGCGGTGACCAAGAACCCAATGGTCACTCTGACAGAGCTCTAGAATTCCTCTGTGGAGATGGGAGAACCTTCCAGAAGGAGGACAACCTCTGCAGCGCTCCACCAATCAGGCCTTTATGGCAGAATCGCCAGACAGAAGCCACTCCTCAGTAAAAGGCACATGACAGCCCGCTTGGAGTTTGCCAAAAGGCACCTAAAGACTCCCAGACCATGAGAAACCAGATTAGCTGGTCTGATGAAACCAAGATTGAACTCTTTGCCATGAATGCTAAGCGTCACGTCTGGAGGAAATCTGGGACCATCCCTACGGTGAAGCATGGTGGTAGCTGGATCATGCTGTGGGGATGTGTTTCAACGGCAGGGACTGGGAGACTAGTCAGGATCAAGGGAAAGATGAACAGAACAAAGTACAGAGAGATCCATGATGAAAACCTTCTCTATAGCGTTCAGGACCGTAGAGTGGGATGCAGGTTCACCTTCCAACAGAACAATAACCCTATGCACACAGCCAAGACAACGCAGGAGTGGCTTCGGGACAGGTCTCTGAATGTCCTTGAATGGCCCAGCCAGAGCCCGGACTTGACCCCGGTCGACCATCTCTGGAGAGACATGAAAATAACAACGCTCCCCATCCAACCTGACAGATTGAGAGGATCTGCAGAGAAGAATGGGAGAAACTTACCAAATGCAGGTGTGCCAAGCTTGTAGTGTCATACCCAAGACTCAAGGCTGTAATCGCTGCCAAAAATGCTTCAACAAAGTACTGAGTCAACAGTCTGAATACTTATGTGATATTTGTTTTGATTTGTATTGTTATTCAATATAAATTGACAAAAATTGATAACCAGTTTTTTCTTTGTCATTATGGGGTATTGTGTGTCGATTGATAACGAAGAAAAACAATTTTATCAATTTTAGAATAATGCTGTAACGTAACAAAATGTGGAAAATGTCAAGGGGTCTGAATACTTTCTGAATGCTCTGTATCAGGGGAGGCTGCTGAGGGGAGGACGGCTCATAATAATGCCTGGAACTGATCATTTTATTTTCATGATGGTCTTCATCCATAACCGTCGGTGACACGGTTATACCCCCCCCCCCCCACACACACACACACACACACACACACACAATCCCCCCTGCTGTAACAGGCAGTACCCCAGGATGCACACTCACCCAGCCATTAAACTGTGTACCACAGACAACAGTGCTCACCCCCCCGTCTCTCTCTTTTAGGGGGAAGTGTAGTGTGGCATTGTTGAATGAGACGGAAGCTGTTCTCTCCTACCTGGACAAAGAGGTAAGAGGGGTTGTGTGTAGGTGTTGGTAGGTCCACACCTGCCAATAAAATGCCTCCCATACCATTCTCATGTGTCAGCTTTGTGTGTGTGTGTGTGTATTGTAAAAACATGTGTGTTTTCCATAGGATATGTTCTTCTACTCGCTGGTCTATGACCCTACCCAGAAGACACTGTTGGCTGATAAAGGAGAGATCAGAGTGGGACCACGCTTTCAGGCTGACGTACCTGACATGCTACAGGAGGGTAGGCACACACACACACACACACACACACACACACACACACACACAACCCCCCTCTGACTGACTGTATCTCTCCGTAGGTGACTCCGATGAACGTGACCAATCAAAGCTAGAAGAGAAGTTATGGGATCCTGACTGTCCTCTCTCCAGCAAACAGATAGACCAGTTCCTGGTGGTGGCACGGTACGACCTTTAACCTCTTATCCCTGACCTCTCGGTTCGTTTTTCCGTACCGAAGACCCTTGTTCTCTAGCCCTGACATTAAAACTGTGTGCTTGTAGGGCGGTGGGGACGTTTGCCAGGGCGCTGGACTGTAGCAGTTCGGTCAGACAGCCCAGTCTACATGCGAGTGCAGCCGCCGCCTCACGAGACATCACACTGGTGATAGACACACACACACTTTTGTATTGTCCCGAGTCTGACTGTTCGTCTAAGGATGTAACCTCCTCTAACTTTCTATCTGCCTGCGTGTGTCCCCGTGTGTAGTTCCACGCGATGGACACGCTGCATCGTCATGGTTACGACCTGTCCAGTGCGCTGAGTGTGTTGGTGCCGTCCGGTGGGCCGGTGCTGTGTCGGGACGAGATGGAGGAGTGGAGCGCCTCGGAGGCAGCCATGTTTGAAGAGGCTCTGGAAAAATACGGAAAGGACTTCAACGACATAAGACAAGACTTCGTAAGTCACAGTCTCAGTGTGTGTGTGGACATTGTTTTTAATGTCACGCGCACATGTACAGTGAAATGCCTTTGTTGCTTGCTCGTTCCCAACAGTGCAGTAACCAATACCAGTAGTACTATAAAATACTAAAGTATGGTAGAACAAAAACACAGGAGAAAGTAAGAAGCTATATACAGGGTCAGTTCCAATACCTTATTTACAGAGTGCACGGATACTGGAGTGATGGAGGTAGATATGTATAGGGGGAAGGAGACAGGGATACTGGAGTGATGGAGGTAGATATGTATAGGGGGAAGGTGACAGGGATACTGGAGTGATGGAGGTAGATATGTATAGGGGTAAGGTGACAGGGATACTGGAGTGATGGAGGTAGATATGTATAGGGGGAAGGAGACAGGGATACTGGAGTGATGGAGGTAGATATGTATAGGGGTAAGGTGACAGGGATACTGGAGTGATGGAGGTAGATATGTATAGGGGTAAGGTGACAGGGATAGCGGAGTGATGGAGGTAGATATGTATAGGGGTAAGGTGACAGGGATACTGGAGTGATGGAGGTAGATATGTATAGGGGGAAGGAGACAGGGATACTGGAGTGATGGAGGTAGATATGTATAGGGGTAAGGTGACAGGGATACTGGAGTGATGGAGGTAGATATGTATAGGGGTACGGTGACAGGGATAGCGGCGTGATGGAGGTAGATATGTATAGGGGGAAGGTGACAGGGATACTGGAGTGATGGAGGTAGATATGTATAGGGGGAAGGAGACAGGGATACTGGAGTGATGGAGGTAGATATGTATAGGGGGAAGGAGACAGGGATACTGGAGTGATGGAGGTAGATATGTATAGGGGGAAGGAGACAGGGATACTGGAGTGATGGAGGTAGATATGTATAGGGGTACGGTGACAGGGATAGCGGAGTGATGGAGGTAGATATGTATAGGGGTAAGGTGACAGGGATACTGGAGTGATGGAGGTAGATATGTATAGGGGGAAGGAGACAGGGATACTGGAGTGATGGAGGTAGATATGTATAGGGGGAAGGTGACAGGGATACTGGAGTGATGGAGGTAGATATGTATAGGGGTAAGGTGACAGGGATACTGGAGTGATGGCGGTAGATATGTATAGGGGGAAGGAGACAGGGATACTGGAGTGATGGAGGTAGATATGTATAGGGGTAAGGTAACAGGGATACTGGAGTGATGGAGGTAGATATGTATAGGGGTAAGGTGACAGGGATAGCGGAGTGATGGAGGTAGATATGTATAGGGGTAAGGTGACAGGGATACTGGAGTGATGGAGGTAGATATGTATAGAGAGACAGGGATACAGGGATACTGGAGTGATGGAGGTAGATATGTATAGGGGGAAGGAGACAGGGATACTGGAGTGATGGAGGTAGATATGTATAGGGGTAAGGTGACAGGGATACTGGAGTGATGGAGGTAGATATGTATAGGGGGAAGGTGACAGGGATACTGGAGTGATGGAGGTAGATATGTATAGGGGTAAGGTGACAGGGATACTGGAGTGATGGAGGTAGATATGTATAGAGGGAAGGAGACAGGGATACTGTAGTGATGGAGGTAGATATGTATAGGGGTAAGGTGACAGGGATACTGGAGTGATGGAGGTAGATATGTATAGGGGTAAGGTAACAGGGATACTGGAGTGATGGAGGTAGATATGTATAGGGGTACGGTAACAGGGATACTGGAGTGATGGAGGTAGATATGTATAGGGGTACGGTGACAGGGATACTGGAGTGATGGAGGTAGATATGTATAGGGGGAAGGGGACAGGGATACTGGAGTGATGGAGGTAGATATGTATAGGGTACGGTGACAGGGATACTGGAGTGATGGAGGTAGATATTTATAGGGGGAAGGGGACAGGGATACTGGAGTGATGGAGGTATATATGTATAGGGGGAAGGAGACAGGGATACTGGAGTGATGGAGGTAGATATGTATAGGCGTAAGGTGACAGGGATACTGGAGTGATGGAGGTAGATATGTATAGGGGGAAGGCGACAGGGATACTGGAGTGATGGAGGTAGATATGTATAGAGGGAAGGAGACAGGGATACTGTAGTGATGGAGGTAGATATGTATAGGGGGAAGGAGACAGGGATACTGGAGTGATGGAGGTAGATATGTATAGGGGGAAGGAGACATGGTTACTGGAGTGATGGAGGTAGATATGTATAGGGGGAAGGAGACAGGGATACTGCAGTGATGGAGGTAGATATGTATAGGGGTAAGGTGACAGGGATACTGGAGTGATGGAGGTAGATATGTATAGGGGGAAGGGGACAGGGATACTGGAGTGATGGAGGTAGATATGTATAGGGGGAAGGGGACAGGGATACTGGAGTGATGGAGGTAGATATGTATAGGGGGAAGGGGTTCAGGGATACTGGAGTGATGGAGGTAGATATGTATAGGGGAAGGGACAGAGATACTGGAGTGATGGAGGTAGATATGTATAGGGGAAGGAGACAGGGATACTGGAGTGATGGAGGTAGATATGTATAGGGGGAAGGAGACAGAGATACTGGAGTGATGGAGGTAGATATGTATAGGGAAAGGAGACAGGGATACTGGAGTGATGGAGGTAGATATGTATAGGGGGAAGGAGACAGAGATACTGGAGTGATGGAGGTAGATATGTATAGGGGTACGGTGACAGGGATACTGGAGTGATGGGGGTAGATATTTATAGGGGAAGGGGACAGGGATACTGGAGTGATGGAGGTATATATGTATAGGGGAAGGAGACAGAGATACTGGAGTGATGGAGGTAGATATGTATAGGGTACGGTGACAGGGATACTGGAGTGATGGAGGTAGATATTTATAGGGGAAGGGGACAGGGATACTGGAGTGATGGAGGTATATATGTATAGGGGGAAGGAGACAGGGATACTGGAGTGATGGAGGTAGATATGTATAGGCGTAAGGTGACAGGGATACTGGAGTGATGGAGGTAGATATGTATAGGGGGAAGGCGACAGGGATACTGGAGTGATGGAGGTAGATATGTATAGGGGAAGGGGACAGGGATACTGGAGTGATGGAGGTAGATATGTATAGGGGTAAGGTGACAGGGATACTGGAGTGATGGAGGTAGATATGTATAGGGGTACGGTGACAGGGATACTGGAGTGATGGAGGTAGATATTTATAGGGGAAGGGGACAGGGATACTGGAGTGATGGAGGTATATATGTATAGGGGGAAGGAGACAGGGATACTGGAGTGATGGAGGTAGATATGTATAGAGGGAAGGAGACAGGGATACTGTAGTGATGGAGGTAGATATGTATAGGGGGAAGGAGACAGGGATACTGGAGTGATGGAGGTAGATATGTATAGGGGGAAGGAGACAGGGTTACTGGAGTGATGGAGGTAGATATGTATAGGGGTAAGGTGACAGGGATACTGGAGTGATGGAGGTAGATATGTATAGGGGTAAGGTGACAGGGATACTGGAGTGATGGAGGTAGATATGTATAGGGGGAAGGTGACAGGGATACTGGAGTGATGGAGGTAGATATGTATAAGGGTAAGGTGACAGGGATACTGGAGTGGTGGAGGTAGATATGTATAGGGGGAAGGAGACAGGGATACTGGAGTGATGGAGGTAGATATGTATAGGGGGAAGGAGACAGGGATACTGGAGTGATGGAGGTAGATATGTATAGGGGTAAGGTGACAGGGATACTGGAGTGATGGAGGTAGATATGTATAGGGGTAAGGTGACAGGGATACTGTAGTGATGGAGGTAGATATGTATAGGGGGAAGGGGACAGGGATACTGGAGTGATGGAGGTAGATATGTATAGGGGTAAGGTGACAGGGATACTGGAGTGATGGAGGTAGATATGTATAGGGGGAAGGAGACAGGGATACTGGAGTGATGGAGGTAGATATGTATAGGGGGAAGGTGACAGGGATACTGGAGTGATGGAGGTAGATATGTATAGGGATAAGGTAACAGGGATACTGGAGTGATGGCGGTAGATATGTATAGGGGGAAGGAGACAGGGATACTGGAGTGATGGAGGTAGATATGTATAGGGGTAAGGTAACAGGGATACTGGAGTGATGGAGGTAGATATGTATAGGGGTAAGGTGACAGGGATACTGGAGTGATGGAGGTAGATATGTATAGGGGTAAGGTAACAGGGATACTGGAGTGATGGAGGTAGATATGTATAGGGGGAAGGAGACAGGGATACTGGAGTGATGGAGGTAGATATGTATAGGGGTAAGGTGACAGGGATACTGGAGTGATGGAGGTAGATATGTATAGGGGGAAGGGGACAGGGATACTGGAGTGATGGAGGTAGATATGTATAGGGGGAAGGTGACAGGGATACTGGAGTGATGGAGGTAGATATGTATAGGGGGAAGGAGACAGGGATACTGGAGTGATGGAGGTAGATATGTATAGGGGAAGGAGACAGGGATACTGGAGTGATGGAGGTAGATATGTATAGGGGTAAGGTGACAGGAATACTGGAGTGATGGAGGTATATATGTATAGGGGGAAGGAGACAGGGATACTGGAGTGATGGAGGTAGATATGTATAGGGGTAAGGTGACAGGGATACTGGAGTGATGGAGGTAGATATGTATAGGGGGAAGGAGACAGGGATACTGGAGTGATGGAGGTAGATATGTATAGGGGTAAGGTGACAGGGATACTGGAGTGATGGAGGTAGATATGTATAGGGGTACGGTTACAGGGATAGCGGAGTGATGGAGGTAGATATGTATAGGGGTACGGTGACAGGGATAGCGGAGTGATGGAGGTAGATATGTATAGGGGTAAGGTGACAGGGATACTGGAGTGATGGAGGTAGATATGTATAGGGGGAAGGTGACAGGGATACTGGAGTGATGGAGGTAGATATGTATAGGGGGAAGGTGACAGGGATACTGGAGTGATGGAGGTAGATATGTATAGGGGAAGGAGACAGGGATACTGGAGTGATGGAGGTAGATATGTATAGGGGGAAGGAGACAGGGATACTGGAGTGATGGAGGTAGATATGTATAGGGGGAAGGGGACAGGGATACTGGAGTGATGGAGGTAGATATGTATAGGGGTAAGGTAACAGGGATACTGGAGTGATGGAGGTAGATATGTATAGGGGTAAGGTGACAGGGATACTGGAGTGATGGAGGTAGATATGTATAGGGGTAAGGTAACAGGGATACTGGAGTGATGGCGGTAGATATGTATAGGGGAAGGAGACAGGGATACTGGAGTGATGGAGGTAGATATGTATAGGGGTAAGGTAACAGGGATACTGGAGTGATGGAGGTAGATATGTATAGGGGAAGGTGACAGGGATACTGGAGTGATGGAGGTAGATATGTATAGGGGGAAGGTGACAGGGATACTGGAGTGATGGAGGTAGATATGTATAGGGGGAAGGAGACAGGGATACTGGAGTGATGGAGGTAGATATGTATAGGGGGAAGGAGACAGGGATACTGGAGTGATGGAGGTAGATATGTATAGGGGTAAGGTGACAGGGATACTGGAGTGATGGAGGTATATATGTATAGGGGGAAGGTGACAGGGATACTGGAGTGATGGAGGTAGATATGTATAGGGGGAAGGAGACAGGGATACTGGAGTGATGGAGGTAGATATGTATAGGGGGAAGGAGACAGGGATACTGGAGTGATGGAGGTAGATATGTATAGGGGTAAGGTGACAGGGATACTGGAGTGATGGAGGTAGATATGTATAGGGGTACGGTGACAGGGATAGCGGAGTGATGGAGGTAGATATGTATAGGGGTACGGTGACAGGGATAGCGGAGTGATGGAGGTAGATATGTATAGGGGTAAGGTGACAGGGATACTGGAGTGATGGAGGTAGATATGTATAGGGGAAGGAGACAGGGATACTGGAGTGATGGAGGTAGATATGTATAGGGGGAAGGAGACAGGGATACTGGAGTGATGGAGGTAGATATGTATAGGGGTAAGGTGACAGGGATACTGGAGTGATGGAGGTATATATGTATAGGGGGAAGGTGACAGGGATACTGGAGTGATGGAGGTAGATATGTATAGGGATAAGGGGACAGGGATACTCGAGTGATGGAGGTAGATATGTATAGGGGGAAGGGACAGGGATACTGGGGTGATGGAGGTAGATATGTATAGGGGGAAGGTGACACGGATACTGGAGTGATGGAAGTATATATGTATAGGGGGAAGGAGACAGAGATACTGGAGTGATGGAGGTAGATATGTATAGGGGGAAGGTGACAGGGATACTGGAGTGATGGAGGTAGATATGTATAGGGGGAAGGAGACAGGGATACTGGAGTGATGGAGGTAGATATGTATAGGGGGAAGATGACAGGGATACTGGAGTGATGGAGGTAGATATGAATAGGGGTAAGGTGACAGGGATACTGTAGTGATGGAGGTAGATATGTATAGGGGTAAGGTGACAGGGATACTGGAGTGATGGAGGTAGATATGTATAGGGGTAAGGTGACAGGGATACTGGAGTGATGGAGGTAGATATGTATAGGGTACGGTGACAGGGATAGCGGAGTGATGGAGGTAGATATGTATAGGGTACGGTGACAGGGATAGCGGAGTGATGGAGGTAGATATGTATAGGGGTAAGGTGACAGGGATACTGGAGTGATGGAGGTAGATATGGATAGGGGAAGGAGACAGGGATACTGGAGTGATGGAGGTAGATATGTATAGGGGAAGGAGACAGGGATACTGGAGTGATGGAGGTAGATATGTATAGGGGTAAGGTGACAGGGATACTGGAGTGATGGAGGTATATATGTATAGGGGGAAGGTGACAGGGATACTGGAGTGATGGAGGTAGATATGTATAGGGATAAGGGGACAGGGATACTGGAGTGATGGAGGTAGATATGTATAGGGGGAAGGGACAGGGATACTGGAGTGATGGAGGTAGATATGTATAGAGGGAAGGAGACAGGGATACTGGAGTGATGGAGGTAGATATGTATAAGGGGGAAGGAGACAGGGATACTGGAGTGATGGAGGTAGATATGTATAGGGGGAAGGAGACAGGGATACTGGAGTGATGGAGGTAGATATGTATAGGGGTAAGGTGACAGGGATACTGGAGTGATGGAGGTAGATATGTATAGGGGTAAGGTGACAGGGATACTGGAGTGATGGAGGTAGATATCTAAATCAAATCAAATCAAATTTATTTATATAGCCCTTCGTACATCAGCTGATATCTCAAAGTGCTGTACAGAAACCCAGCCTAAAACCCCAAACAGCAAACAATGCAGGTGTAAAAGCACGGTGGCTAGAAAAAACTCCTTAGAAAGGCCAAAACCTAGGAAGAAACCTAGAGAGGAACCGGGCTATGTGGGGTGGCCAGTCCTCTTCTGGCTGTGCCGGGTAGAGATTATAACAGAACATGACCAAGATGTTCAAATGTTCATAAATGACCAGCATGGTCGAATAATAATAAGGCAGAACAGTTGAAACTGGAGCAGCAGCACAGTCAGGTGGACTGGGGACAGCAAGGAGCCATCATGTCAGGTAGTCCTGGGGCACGGTCCTAGGGCTCAGGTCCTCCGAGAGAGAGAAAGGAAGAAAGAGAGAATTAGAGAGAGCATATGTGGGGTGGCCAGTCCTCTTCTGGCTGTGCCGGGTGGAGATTATAACAGAACGTGGCCAAGATGTTCAAATGTTCATAAATGACCAGCATGGTTGAATAATAGTAAGGCAGAACAGTTGAAACTGGAGCAGCAGCAGCATGGCCAGGTGGACTGGGGACAACAAGGAGTCATGTCAGGTAGTCCTGGGACATGGTCTTAGGGCCCAGGCCAGTTGAAACTGGAGCAGCAGCATGGCCAGGTGGACTGGGGACAGCAAGGAGTCATCATGTCAGGTAGTCCTGGGGCATGGTCCTAGGGCTCAGGTCCTCCGAGAGAGAGAAAGAAAGAGAGGAGAGAATTAGAGAACGCACACTTAGATTCACACAGGACACCGAATAGGACAGGAGAAGTACTCCAGATATAACAAACTGACCCTAGCCCCCCGACACAAACTACTGCAGCATAAATACTGGAGGCTGAGACAGGAGGGGTCAGGAGACACTGTGGCCCCATCCGAGGACACCCCCGGACAGGGCCAAACAGGAAGGATATAACCCCACCCACTTTGCCAAAGCACAGCCCCCACACCACTAGAGGGATATCTTCAACCACCAACTTACCATCCCGAGACAAGGCCGAGTATAGCCCACAAAGATCTCCGCCACGGTACAACCCAAGGGGGGGGGGGGCGCCAACCCAGACAGGCCGACCACAACAGTGGATCAACCCACCCAGGTGACGCACCCCCCCAGGGACGGCACGAGAGAGCCCCAGCAAGCCAGTGACTCAGCCCCAGTAACAGGGTTAGAGGCAGAGAATCCCAGTGGAAAGAGGGGAACCGGCCAGGCAGAGACAGCAAGGGCGGTTCGTTGCTCCAGAGCCTTTCCGTTCACCTTCCCACTCCTGGGCCAGACTACACTCAATCATATGACCCACTGAAGAGATGAGTCTTCAGTAAAGACTTAAAGGTTGAGACCGAGTTTGCGTCTCTGACATGGGTAGGCAGTCCGTTCCATAAAAATGGAGCTCTATAGGAGAAAGCCCTGCCTCCAGCTGTTTGCTTAGAAATTCTAGGGACAATTAGGAGGCCTGCGTCTTGTGACCGTAGCGTACGTGTAGGTATGTACGGCAGGACCAAATCAGAGAGGTAGGTAGGAGCAAGCCCATGTAATGCTTTGTAGGTTAGCAGTAAAACCTTGAAATCAGCCCTTGCTTTTACAGGAAGCCAGTGTAGAGAGGCTAGCACTGGAGTAATATGATCAAATTTTTTGGTTCTAGTCAGGATTCTAGCAGCCGTATTTAGCACTAACTGAAGTTTATTTAGTGCTTTATCCGGGTAGCCGGAAAATAGAGCATTGCAGTAGTCTAACCTAGAAGTGACAAAAGCATGGATTAATTTTTCTGCATCATTTTTGGACAGAAAGTTTCTGATTTTTGCAATGTTACGTAGATGGAAAAAAGCTGTCCTCGAAATGGTCTTGATATGTTCTTCAAAAGAGAGATCAGGGTCCAGAGTAACGCCGAGGTCCTTCACAGTTTTATTTGAGACGACTGTACAACCATTAAGATTAATTGTCAGATTCAACAGAAGATCTCTTTGTTTCTTGGGACCTAGAACAAGCATCTCTGTTTTGTCCGAGTTTAATAGTAGAAAGTTTGCAGCCATCCACTTCCTTATGTCTGAAACACATGCTTCTAGCGAGGGCAATTTTGGGGCTTCACCATGTTTCATTGAAATGTACAGCTGTGTGTCATCCGCATAGCAGTGAAAGTTTACATTATGTTTTCGAATAACATCCCCAAGAGGTAAAATATATAGTGAAAACAATAGTGGTCCTAAAACAGAACCTTGAGGAACACTGAAATTTACAGTTGATTTGTCAGAGGGCAAACCATTCACAGAGACAAACTGATATCTTTCCGACAGATAAGACCTAAACCAGGCCAGAACATGTCCGTGTAGACCAATTTGGGTTTCCAATCTCTCCAAAAGAATGTGGTGATCGATGGTATCAAAAGCAGCACTAAGGTCTAGGAGCACAAGGACAGATGCAGAGCCTCCGTCCGATGCCATTAAAATGTCATTTACCACCTTCACAAGTGCCGTCTCAGTGCTATGATGGGGTCTAAAACCAGACTGAAGCATTTCGTATACATTGTTTGTCTTCAGGAAGGCAGTGAGTTACTGCGCAACAGCCTTCTCTAAAATCTTTGAGAGGAATGGAAGATTCGATATAGGCCGATAGTTTTTATATTTTCTGGGTCAAGGTTTGGCTTTTTCAAGAGAGGCTTTATTACTGCCACTTTTAGTGAGTTTGGTACACATCCAGTGGATAGAGAGCCGTTTATTATGTTCAACATAGGAGGGCCAAGCACAGGAAGCAGCTCTTTCAGTAGTTTAGTTGGAATAGGGTCCAGTATACAGCTTGAAGGTTTAGAGGCCATGATTATTGTCATCATTGTGTCAAGAGATATAGTACTAAAACACTTGAGCGTCTCTCTTGATCCTAGGTCCTGGCAGAGTTGTGCAGACTCAGGACAACTGAGGTTTGGAGGAATACGCAGGTTTAAAGAGGAGTCCGTAATTTGCTTTCTAATAATCATAATCTTTTCCTCAAAGAAGTTCATGAATTTATCACTGCTAAAGTGAAAGTCATCCTCTCTTGGGGAATGCTGCTTTTTAGTTAGCTTTGCCACAGTATCAAAAAGGAATTTCGGATTGTTCTTATTTTCCTCAATTAAGTTAGAAAAATAGGACGATCGAGCAGCAGTAAGGGCTCTTCGGTACTGCACGGTACCGTCCTTCCAAGCTAGTCGGAAGACTTCCAGTTTGGTGTGGCGCCATTTCCGTTCCAATTTTCTGGAAGCTTGCTTCAGAGCTCGGGTATTTTCTGTGTACCAGGGAGCTAGTTTCTTATGAGACATTTTTTAGTTTTTAGGGGTGCAACTGCATCTAGGGTATTGCGCAAGGTTAAATTGAGATCCTCAGTTAGGTGGTTAGGCAGAGGGAGTCTGGAAGGGCATCAAGGAATCTTTGTGTTGTCTGTGAATTTATAGCACGACTTTTGATGTTCCTTGGTTGGGGTCTGAGCAGATTATTTGTTGCAATTGCAAACGTAATAAAATGGTGGTCCGATAGTCCAGGATTATGAGGAAAAACATTAAGATCCACAACATTTATTCCATGGGACAAAACTAGGTCCAGCGTATGACTGTGACAGTGAGTGGGTCCAGAGACATGTTGGACAAAACCCACTGAGTCGATGATGGCTCCAAAAGCCTTTTGGAGTGGGTCTGTGGACTTTTCCATGTGAATATTAAAGTCACCAAAGATTAGAATATTATCTGCAATCTATAGGGGGAAGGTGACAGGGATACTGTAGTGATGGAGGTAGATATGTATAGGGGGAAGGTGACAGGGATACTGGAGTGATGGAGGTAGATATGTATAGGGGTAAGGTGACAGGGATACTGGAGTGATGGAGGTAGATATGTATAGGGGTAAAGGTGACAGAGATACTGGAGTGATGGAGGTAGATATGTATAGGGGGAAGGAGACAGGGATACTGGAGTGATGGAGGTAGATATCTATAGGGGGAAGGTGACAGGGATACTAGAGTGATGGAGGTAGATATGTATAGGGATAAGGTGACAGGGATACTGGAGTGATGGAGGTAGATATGTATAGGGGTAAAGGTGACAGAGATACTGGAGTGATGGAGGTAGATATGTATAGGGGTAAGGTGACAGGGATACTGGAGTGATGGAGGTAGATATGTATAGGGGTAAGGTGACAGGAATACTGGAGTGATGGAGGTAGATATGTATAGGGGTAAGGTGACAGGGATAGCGGAGTGATGGAGGTAGATATGTATAGGGGTAAGGTGACAGGGATACTGGAGTGATGGAGGTAGATATGTACAGAGAGACAGGGATACAGGGATACTGGAGTGATGGAGGTAGATATGTATAGGGGGAAGGTGACAGGGATACTGGAGTGATGGAGGTAGATATGTATAGGGGGAAGGAGACAGGGATACTGGAGTGATGGAGGTAGATATGTATAGGGGGAAGGTGACAGGGATACTGGAGTGATGGAGGTAGATATGTATAGGGGTAAGGAGACAGGGATACTGGAGTGATGGAGGTAGATATGTATAGAGGGAAGGAGACAGGGATACTGTAGTGATGGAGGTAGATATGTATAGGGGTAAGGTGACAGGGATACTGGAGTGATGGAGGTAGATATGTATAGGGGGAAGGAGACAGGGATACTGGAGTGATGGAGGTAGATATGTATAGGGGGAAGGAGACAGGGATACTGGAGTGGTGGAGGTAGATATGTAATGGGGGAAGGAGACAGGGATACTGGAGTGATGGATGTAGATATGTATAGGGGGAAGGAGACAGGGATACTGGAGTGATGGAGGTAGATATGTATAGAGGGAAGGAGACAGGGATACTGGAGTGATGGAGGTAGATATGTAATGGGGGAAGGAGACAGGGATACTGGAGTGATGGAGGTAGATATGTATAGGGGTAAGGTGACAGGGATACTGGAGTGATGGAGGTAGATATGTATAGGGGTAAGGTGACAGGGATACTGGAGTGATGGAGGTAGATATGTATAGGGGTGAGGTGACAGGGATACTGGAGTGATGGAGGTAGATATGTATAGGGGTAAGGTGACAGGAATACTGGAGTGATGGAGGTAGATATGTATAGGGGTAAGGTGACAGGGATAGCGGAGTGATGGAGGTAGATATGTATAGGGGTAAGGTGACAGGGATACTGGAGTGATGGAGGTAGATATGTATAGAGAGACAGGGATACAGGGATACTGGAGTGATGGAGGTAGATATGTATAGGGGGAAGGAGACAGGGATACTGGAGTGATGGAGGTAGATATGTATAGGGGTAAGGTGACAGGGATACTGGAGTGATGGAGGTAGATATGTATAGAGGGAAGGAGACAGGGATACTGTAGTGATGGAGGTAGATATGTATAGGGGAAGGAGACAGGGATACTGGAGTGATGGAGGTAGATATGTATAGAGGGAAGGAGACAGGGATACTGTAGTGATGGAGGTAGATATGTATAGGGGTAAGGTGACAGGGATACTGGAGTGATGGAGGTAGATATGTATAGGGGTAAGGTAACAGGGATACTGGAGTGATGGAGGTAGATATGTATAGGGGTAAGGTAACAGGGATACTGGAGTGATGGAGGTAGATATGTATAGGGGTACGGTGACAGGGATACTGGAGTGATGGAGGTAGATATGTATAGGGGGAAGGGGACAGGGATACTGGAGTGATGGAGGTAGATATGTATAGGGGTAAGGTGACAGGGATACTGGAGTGATGGAGGTAGATATGTATAGGGGGAAGGAGACAGGGATACTGGAGTGATGGAGGTAGATATGTATAGGGGTAAGGTGACAGGGATACTGGAGTGATGGAGGTAGATATGTATAGGGGTAAGGAGACAGGGATACTGGAGTGATGGAGGTAGATATGTATAGGGGTAAGGTGACAGGGATACTGGAGTGATGGAGGTAGATATGTATAGGGGAAGGAGACAGGGATACTGGAGTGATGGAGGTAGATATGTATAGGGGTAAGGTGACAGGGATACTGGAGTGATGGAGGTAGATATGTATAGGGGAAGGTGACAGGGATACTGGAGTGATGGAGGTAGATATGTCTAGGGGGAAGGAGACAGGGATACTGGAGTGATGGAGGTAGATATGTATAGGGGTAAGGTGACAGGGATACTGGAGTGATGGAGGTAGATATGTACAGAGAGACAGGGATACAGGGATACTGGAGTGATGGAGGTAGATATGTATAGGGGTGAAGGTGACAGAGATACTGGAGTGATGGAGGTAGATATGTATAGGGGTAAGGTGACAGGGATACTGGAGTGATGGAGGTAGATATGTATAGAGGGAAGGAGACAGGGATACTGTAGTGATGGAGGTAGATATGTATAGGGGAAGGAGACAGGGATACTGGAGTGATGGAGGTAGATATGTATAGAGGGGAAGGAGACAGGGATACTGTAGTGATGGAGGTAGATATGTATAGGGGTAAGGTAACAGGGATACTGGAGTGATGGAGGTAGATATGTATAGGGCACGGTGACAGGGATACTGGAGTGATGGAGGTAGATATGTATAGGGGGAAGGGGACAGGGATACTGGAGTGATGGAGGTAGATATGTATAGGGGAAGGGGACAGGGATACTGGAGTGATGGAGGTAGATATGTATAGGGGTAAGGTGACAGGGATACTGGAGTGATGGAGGTAGATATGTATAGGGGGAAGGTGACAGGGATACTGGAGTGATGGAGGTAGATATGTATAGGGGGAAGGAGACAGGGATACTGGAGTGATGGAGGTAGATATGTATAGGGTAAGGTAACAGGGATACTGGAGTGATGGAGGTAGATATGTATAGGGGTAAGGTAACAGGGATACTGGAGTGATGGAGGTAGATATGTATAGGGGAAGGAGACAGGGATACTGGAGTGATGGAGGTAGATATGTATAGGGGGAAGGGGACAGGGATACTGGAGTGATGGAGGTAGATATGTATAGGGGAAGGAGACAGGGATACTGGAGTGATGGAGGTAGATATGTATAGGGGTAAGGTGACAGGGATACTGGAGTGATGGAGGTAGATATGTATAGGGGGAAGGAGACAGGGATACTGGAGTGATGGAGGTAGATATGTATAGGGGAAGGAGACAGGGATACTGGAGTGATGGAGGTATATATGTATAGGGGGAAGGTGACAGGGATACTGGAGTGATGGAGGTAGATATGTATAGGGTACGGTGACAGGGATAGCGGAGTGATGGAGGTAGATATGTATAGGGGGAAGGAGACAGGGATACTGGAGTGATGGAGGTAGATATGTATAGGGGGAAGGAGACAGGGATACTGGAGTGATGGAGGTAGATATGTATAGGGGTAAGGTGACAGGGATACTGGAGTGATGGAGGTAGATATGTATAGGGGGAAGGTGACAGGGATACTGGAGTGATGGAGGTAGATATGTATAGGGGGAAGGAGACAGGGATACTGGAGTGATGGAGGTAGATATGTATAGGGGTAAGGAGACAGGGATACTGGAGTGATGGAGGTAGATATGTATAGGGGTAAGGTGACAGGGATAGCGGAGTGATGGAGGTAGATATGTATAGGGGTAAGGAGACAGGGATACTGGAGTGATGGAGGTAGATATGTATAGGGGGAAGGAGACAGGGATACTGGAGTGATGGAGGTAGATATGTATAGGGGTAAGGTGACAGGGATACTGGAGTGATGGAGGTAGATATGTATAGGGGGAAGGTGACAGGGATACTGGAGTGATGGAGGTAGATATGTATAGGGGGAAGGAGACAGGGATACTGGAGTGATGGAGGTAGATATGTATAGGGGTAAGGTGACAGGGATACTGGAGTGATGGAGGTAGATATGTATAGGGGAAGGAGACAGGGATACTGGAGTGATGGAGGTAGATATGTATAGGGGTAAGGTGACAGGGATACTGGAGTGATGGAGGTAGATATGTATAGGGGAAGGAGACAGGGATACTGGAGTGATGGAGGTAGATATGTATAGGGGGAAGGAGACAGGGATACTGGAGTGATGGAGGTAGATATGTATAGGGGTAAGGAGACAGGGATACTGTAGTGATGGAGGTAGATATGTATAGGGGGAAGGAGACAGGGATACTGGAGTGATGGAGGTAGATAGGTACAGGGGTAAGGTGACAGGGATACTGGAGTGATGGAGGTAGATATGTATAGGGGTAAAGGTGACAGGGATACTGGAGTGATGGAAGTATATATGTATAGGGGGAAGGAGACAGAGATACTGGAGTGGTGGAGGTAGATATGTATAGGGGGAAGGTGACAGGGATACTGGAGTGATGGAGGTAGATATGTATAGGGATAAGGGGACAGGGATACTGGAGTGATGGAGGTAGATATGTATAGGGGTAAGGTGACAGGGATACTGGAGTGATGGAGGTAGATATGTATAGGGATAAGGGGACAGGGATACTGGAGTGATGGAGGTAGATATGTATAGGGGGAAGGTGACAGGGATACTGGAGTGATGGAGGTAGATATGTATAGGGGGAAGGAGACAGGGATACTGGAGTGATAGAGGTAGATATGTATAGGGGGAAGGTGACAGGGATACTGGAGTGATGGAGGTAGATATGTATAGGGGGAAGGTGACAGGGATACTGGAGTGATGGAGGTAGATATGTATAGGGATAAGGGGACAGGGATACTGGAGTGATGGAGGTAGATATGTATAGGGGGAAGGTGACAGGGATACTGGAGTGATGGAGAGAAAGAGAAAAAAAATCAAGGGTCAACTCACATAGTCCATGTAGCCATTCTGTTAGCTATTTAGCAGTCTTAAAGCTTGGGTATAGAAGCTGTTCAGGAGCCTGTTGGTGTCAGACTTGTTGCTCTGGTACTGCCGTCCGGAAACAGAGAATAGTCTATGGCTTGGGTGGCTGGAGTCTTTAACGATTTTCCGGGCTTTCCTTTCACATCGCCTGGTATAGAGTTCCTGGATGGCAGGGAGCTCTGCCCCAGTGGTGTACTGGGCTGTAGGCACCACCCTCTGCTGTAGAACCTTTTTAGGATTAGAGGGCCCATGCCAGATCTTTTCAACCTCCTGAGGGTCTTCATGACTGTTTGTGTGTATGTGTACCATTTGAAGTCCTTAGTGCAGGGTTTCCCAAACTCGATCCTCGGGACCCCAAGCGTTGTTTTGGTTTCTGACCTAGCGCTACACATATGATTCAAATCAACTATTCAATAAAGGTTTGATCTTTTTAATCAACTGTGTAGTGCTCGGGCAAAACACTAAATGTGCTCCCCTTGGGGTCCCGAGGACCGAGTTTGGGAAACGCTGTCTTCGTGATTTGGACACAGAGGAACTTGAAGCTTATTGACCTGCTCCACTGCAGCCCCGTTGATGTGGATAGGGGGCATGCTTGCTCCCCGTTTCCTGTTGTCGATGATCAGATATTATGTCTTGCTGACGTTGAGGGAGACGTTGATGTATTGGCACCACACTTTATTTTTTTAATCCTTATTTTACCAGGTAAATTGACTGAGAACACATTCTCATTTTACAGCAACAACCTGGGGTATAGTTAAAGGGGAGACGAATGAGCCAATTGGAAGCTGGGGATGATTAGGTGGCCATGATGGTTTTAGAGCCAGATTGGGATTTTTTGGGGGGGACACGGGTTAACACCCCCACTCTTACGATATGTACACACTGCCAGGTCACTGACGTTCCTGTAGGCTGTCTCATCGTCGCCGGTGATCAGGCCTACCACCGTCGTGTCGTCAGCAAACTTGATGTTGATGTTTGAGTCGTGCATGGCCACGCAGTCGTGGGTGAACAGGGAGTACAGGAGGGGACTAAGCACACACCCCTGTGGGGCCCATGTGCTGAGGGTCAATGTGGCAGAGGTAGGGTTGCACATTTTGGGGAATATTCAGAGGTGGAAACTTTCCATGGGAATTAACGGGAATATATGGGATTTAACAGAAATACATGCAAATTAATACTAATACCATTTAAATGTATTTTGCATAGGATATATTTACCATATCATAGGGAGACCGAAACATTGTCACGGCCGTCAAATGAAGAGGACCAAACGCCGACAAAAACAATAAACAACTGTGAAGCTTAAGGGCTATGTGCCACAAAGAAAGGAGGGAAAGGAGCTACCTAAGTATGGCTCCCAATTAGAGACAACGATAGACAGCTGTCCATGATTGAGAACCATACCCGGCCAAAACATGGAAATACAAAATTCTAGAAAAACAAAACATAGAATGCCCACCCCACATCAAACCCTGACCTAACCAAATAGAGAAATAAAACGGCTCTCTAAGGTCAGGGCGTGACAAACATAAACCTTTTACCTCATCATAAGTAGACATAATTGAAAATGATTAAATCCTTCCAATATATATTTTTAAAACTACTTAGTTCCGAATTGAACTTTAATTAAATGAGTTGACTCTTCATATGGGATGATTTCACTGAACAACAAAAGAAAGGGAATATTGAATGATCCCCAATGATCCATCGCATCTCCCAAAAATGTTTTCAACCACAATGTGGCTGATGAGATATGTTGGCACGACTGCCATATTGCATCTCCATTCCAAAGCCCTTGCTTGGAAGTGTACTTCACCAGACTGCCAAGTACTTGGTAATCCAAGATGGCGTAGCAGTGGGATGTTTCGATTGTCTTGCCCCGTCCCTTGTACAGTTGAAGTTGGAAGTTTACATACACCTTAGCCAAATACATTTAATCTGTTTTTCACAATTCCTGACATTTAATCCTGGTAAAAGTTCCCTGTCTGTCTTAGGTCAGTTAGGATCACCACTTTATTTTAAGAATGTGAAATGTTAGAATAATAGTAGAGAGAGCGGTTAATTTCAGCTTTCATCACATTCCCAGTGGGTCAGAAGTTTACATGCACTCAATTAGTATTTGGTAGCATTGCCTTTAAATTGTTTAACTTGGGTCAAACCTTTCGGGTAGCCTTCCCTTCCACAAGCTTCCCACAACAAGTTGGGTGAATTTTGGCCCATCCCTCCTGACAGAGCTGGTGTAACTGAGTCAGGTTTATAGGCCTCCTTGCTCGCACACGCCTTTTCAGTTCTGCCCACACATTTTCTATAGGATTGAGGTCAGGGCTTTGTGATGGCCACTCCAATACCTTGACTGTGTTGTCCTTAAGCCATTTTGCCACAACTTTGGAAGTATGATTGGGGTCATTATCCATTTGGAAGACCCATTTGTGACCAAGCTTTAACTTCCTGACTGATGTCTTGAGATGTTGCTTCAATATATCCATATAATTTTCCTACCTCATGAAGCCATCTATTTTGTGAAGTGCACCAGTCCCTCCTGCAGCAAAGCACCCCCACAACATGATGCTGCCAACCCCGTGCTTCACGGTTGGGATGGTGTTCTTCGGCTTGCAAGCATCCACCTTTTTCCTCCAAACACAACGATGGTCAAGATGGTCAAACAGTTGTATTTTTGTTTCATCAGACCAGAGGACATTTCTCCAAAAAGTAAAGTTTTTGTCCCCATGTGCAGTTGCAAACCGTAGTCTGGCTTTTTTATGGCGGTTTTGGAGCAGTGGCTTCTTCCTTCCTGAGCGGCCTTCCAGGTTATGTGGATATAGATACTTTTGACCTGTTTCCTGCAGCATCTTCACAAGGTCCTTTGCTGTTGTTCTGGGATTGATTTGCACTTTTTGCACCAAAGTGCATTCATCTCTAGGAGACAGAACGCGTCTCCTTCCTGAGCAGTATGACGGCTGCGTGGTCCCATGGTGTTTATACTTGCATACTATTGTTTGTACAGATTAACGTTTGGCATTGCTCCCAAGGATGAACCAGACTTGTGGAGGTCTACAATTTTGGTGCCTTGTGGCGGTCTTGGCTGATTTCTTTAGAAATTCCCATGATGTCAAGCAAAGAGGCACTGAGTTGGAATATAGGCCTTGAAATACATCCACAGGTACACCTCCAATTGACTCAAATCATGTCAATTAGCCTATCAGAAGCTTCTAAAGCCATGACATGATTTTCTGGAATTTTCCGAGCTGTTTAAAGGCACAGTCAACTTAGTGTATGCAAACTTCTGACCCACTGGAATTGTGATACAGTGAGTTATAAGTTAAATAATCTGTCTGTAAACAATTGTTGGAAAAATTATTTGTTTCATGCACAAAGTAGATGTCCTAACCGACTTGCCAAAACTATAGTTTGTTAACAACAATACATTTTTGGAGTGGTTGAAAAACGAGTTTTAATGAATCCAACCTAAGTGTATGTAAACTTCCGACTTCAACTGTATAATATAATTTCTTTCTTCGTATATATTTTTTATTTAAAGAAATTCCATCTATGAACTGAACATACCCTCCTGCAACCCAAAGCTATATGGATCTGCTATTTTATATACTTTAGAACCGTAACCCCGCTCAAGCTAGCCAGCTAGTAGTCAGTTAGCCACTGCTAGTTAGCCATCACCGTTAACTGGGACATCTGCCAGCTTCAGCCAGGTCAAGTCCTGCCAGCCTGCACAGCGTGACATCAACCCAGAGCATATCGGACTGCTTTCCTCCACCATATCTCCAGATTCCTACCGTAAGCTCTGAACCTTTACTCTGGATCATCGCAGTTAGCTGGGGCGGCAGCGTAGCCTAGTGGTTAGAGCGTTGGACTAGTAACCCACTAGGAACGCTCTAACCACTAGGCTACCCTGCCGCCCCAGTTAGCTTTGCGACCGTATTAAAAATACATTTCGGATTGTTCTTATTTTCCTCAATTAAGTTGGAAAAATAGGATGATCGAGCAGCAGTAAGGGCTCTTCGATACTGCACGGTACTGTCTTTCCAAGCTAGTCAGAAGACTTCCAGTTTGGCGTGGCGTCATTTCCGTTCCAATTTTCTGGAAGCTTACTTCAGAGCTCGGGTATTTTCTGTATACCAGGGAGCTAGTTTCTTATAAGAAATGTTTTTAGTTTTTAGGGGTGCAACTGCATCTAGGGTATTGCGTAAGGTTAAATTGAGTTCCTCAGTTAGGTGGTTTACTGATTTTTGTCCTCTGGAAGGAAGCCAGCAGGTGTGGGTGGGTGGGAGTCGGACAGGAAGCCAGCAGGTGTGGGCGGGTGAGAGTCTGACAGGGAGCCAGCAGGTGTGGGCGGGTGGGAGTCTGACAGGGAGCCAGCAGGTGTGGGCGGGTGGGAGTCGGACAGGAAGCCAGCAGGTGTGGGAGGGTGGGAGTCGGACAGGAAGCCAGCAGGTGTGGGCGGGTGAGAGTCTGACAGGGAGCCAGCAGGTGTGGGCGGGTGGGAGTCGGACAGGAAGACAGCAGGTGTGGGCGGGTGGGAGTCGGACAGGAAGACAGCAGGTGTGGGCGGGTGGGAGTCGGACATGAAGACAGCAGGTGTGGGCGGGTGGGAGTCGGACAGGGAGCCAGCAGGTGTGGGCGGGTGGGAGTCGGACAGGAGCCAGCAGGTGTGGGCGGGTGGGAGTCGGACAGAAAGACAGCAGGTGTGGGCGGGTGGGAGTCGGACAGGGAGCCAGCAGGTGTGGGCGGGTGGGAGTCGGACAGGGAGCCAGCAGGTGTGGGCGGGTGGGAGTCGGACAGAAAGACAGCAGGTGTGGGCGGGTGGGAGTCGGACAGGGAGCCAGCAGGTGTGGGCGGGTGGGAGTCGGACAGGAAGACAGCAGGTGTGGGCGGGTGGGAGTCGGACAGGAAGACAGCAGGTGTAGGCGGGTGGGAGTCGGACAGGAAGCCAGCAGGTGTGGGCGGGTGGGAGTCGGACAGGAAGCCAGAAGGTGTGGGCGGGTGGGAGTCGGACAGGAAGACAGCAGGTGTGGGCGGGTGGGAGTCGGACAGGAAGACAGCAGGTGTGGGCGGGTGGGAGTCGGACAGGAAGACAGCAGGTGTGGGCGGGTGGGAGTCGGACAGGAAGCCAGCAGGTGCAGTATGAAAAGCTGTGGGAGGGGAAGGTTGCAAGTTCAAACCCCCGAGCTGACAAGGTACAAATCTGTTGTTCTGCCCCTGAACAGGCAGTTAACCCACTGTTCCTAGGCCGTCATTGAAAATAAGAATTTGTTCTTAACCGACTTCCCTAGTTAAATAAAGGTAAAAAAATAAATATAAATAAAATAAAATAATCAGCACACCTTTTGTTGTTGATGAAGAGGAATACCCCTCCCCCTCTTAACTTCCCTGAATCCAATGTCCTGTCTGCTCAGTGAATGGGAAATACTTTGATTTGGATAGCCACAGGGGATTATCTTGTCCGAAAACCACGTATCAGAAAAGCAGAGAATATTGCAGTTTCTAGAGTCCTGTTGGTAAAAAATCTGCGATCGGAGAACACCCATCTTATTATTAAGAGACTACATTGGCCAATAGAATGGAGGGAAGAAGTGGCCGGTTTTCCCTTTGCCGTAATCTTGCTAGGGAACCCCTCTCCTGCTTCTTTGTCGCCGGCATTTCCTCTTGGATAGCCGGGAAAATTGGGTCAGAATTATACAACGAACAGATGAGTCTGAGTTGATGTCAGAAGTAGATTAGTAACAGCCGATCTGATGTTCAAACGTTCTTGTCAGTCATTTTGTGCAAAAAAAAGTAAGGATAAATGCTAAAATAATCACTAAATAGCAAAGTTGGGTTGGAGCTCGCAAGATGGCAGCCATACAGTATGGCGCCATCTTATTGGTGTGTGTGTTTGCGTCTGATGAGTAGGTTTCAGAATAACCCTGGTCGGCCTGCTCATCAATATTCACGAGGCATCTGCCACAGACATAAAAAACATGAACGTTAATGCCATCTCTCTCCTTTTCCTTCTCTTTAGCTACCGTGGAAGTCTCTGACCAGTATAATAGAGTATTATTACATGTGGAAGACAACAGACCGATACGTACAGCAGGTCAGTCTCCGTATCTCTAACCCACTCCTGCTAGCTAACCTAGTTAACCTAGCTAACCTAGCTGTTAGCCACACCGCAGCATCCAGTGCCAAGCTGTCCTCTGGTCTTATTGGCTAGTAGTCTAACCCTCCTCTCTGTCTTTCTCCCTGAGCAGAAGAGACTGAAGGCAGCAGAAGCAGAAAGCAAACTGAAGCAGGTTTACATCCCCACATAGTAAGTGTGTGTGTGTTTTATTGATTGAGTGTCTAAGTGTGTGTGTGTGAGTGTTGGTGCACAATCATGTCCATAGACAGTGTGTGTCTTCAGCGTTAGAGGATTCATGTTGAAGATTTGTTGTGTATCTACCTCCCTCTTGTTTCGCAGCAATAAGCCCAACCCTAACCAGATCTCAGTGACCAATGGGAAGATGGCGACGGTGAATGGGGCGGGGCCTGGAGCCTACCATGCAGCGGGGGGAGGACGAGCCTGCGAGAGCTGCTACTGTAAGTAGACCTTCATCCATCCATCCAGCTCTCCATCCCTCATCTTAAACACTCATCAGAGTGTTTAAGAGGATGACTTATCGATCAACTAGATATTGATCATGTTTATTGATTATGCTTTGATGAGGTGTATGAGTCCTAACATGCAGAATGTGTGTGTGTGTACAGCGACGCAATCAGCCCAGTGGTACTCGTGGGGGCCACCCAACATGCAGTGTCGCCTGTGTGTGTCGTGCTGGATGTACTGGAAGAAGTATGGTGGCCTTAAGATGCCAAGCAGAGCGGAGGGGCCCGAGGAGAAGACCCCACCCAGCCCTGTGCCCAACGTAAGACCTCACCTTTAACTACTGTACCCCAGGGGCTTATTCTGCTGAATCAATGTTAGTGAACATTCTGATAAATATATAAGGTAGGACAGTTGTTTTTCTCCGTCATGCAGAACAGGTACTCATGTTGGCACTCTCCCTCTAGGAGCCTCGGTCGCGTGGCCACGGCCCCCGCCAGTCCAGTCACATGGTGCCGGTGCGTAACAGCGGCAGCCCCAAGTCCTCCACGAAGACAAAGCAGGCCTTCCTGCTGCAGGCAACCCGCCTCACCAAGCTGGCACGCCACATGTGCCGCGACATCATCAGACTGCGACGCGCTGCGCGGCGCCCCTTTGTGCCCATTAACTGTGGCGCCATAAAGGCTGCGTGTAAGAGCTCCTTCAATTCCTAATTTCTGCCTCCACACACACACACACACACACATGGACACACACACACCGCCCCCTCCTTCACCTTGACGCTCCCCTTTCACCCCCTCTCCTCCCACCCTCTGTCTGTTTCTCTCTCTCTTTTTGTTATATTGTATTATATTATTATTCTGTTTTTTGTATTCCCCCCCGTTTCCAATAAAGACTGGCGGTCCTCATGACTTTTGAGTTTCACCATCTGTTCATCCGTCTGTCTAGGTCTGTTTTTGGTTCGTTTTTGTCGATATCAACTGAACAGCCGCTAGAGCCGTTTGAAATCCATACGAGCACACACTCTTCTCCAAACATTTCTCAGAACGGGTGGTTTTGTACACATGCATGCCCCGCACACACGTCCTACACATGCTCAGCCATACACAAATGGAAGCTCTCCCTATTCTCCGGGCCAGAGTAGATGATAGTTGCAGAATGTCAGCGTATATTTGCTAAGGTTAGTTAGAAGTGGAGGAGACATATTTTACTAAGAGAAGCTCTATTTTGCACAGCACAGTGCGTGTTACATTGATGAGCCTTGGTGTGCTTTTTCTGCAAGGAATTGTGTGTATGAGAGATGAGTGGTCGGCGTGATTGATTTGAGAAGTTTCATTAGAGCTCATCTGATGACAAGGAGGGAGGGAGGAATGTAAATGGGTGAGTTCAGGCAGTAGTGGCTTTATGAAAATGACCACAGCCTTCTATTCTCAGCTTTTCTTTCTGAGTTTAAAGCTCCTTTTTTTGATTTCCTGTTTGTGTCTTGCCAAGCCGACCCCCCCCACACGTGCTCCCATTCCGTCCTGTAAGCCACTCTCACATGCCCATATCAGGATGTTCCTTTGTTCCAGTCATATGGACTCACTTCTATTGCTCTCTATTTCTCCTACCTCGTATTTATCTCTGTCTCTTGCTCTTCATCTCTGCCATTCCCTCTCTTTGTCTCTCTCTTCGTCTCTTCCTCTCTCCATTCTTCTCATCTTTCTCCGTCTCGCTCTCTTCCTCTCTCCATCCCTCTCTCTGTGAATGTGACAGTGGTAACTGTAATAAAGTCACAGCTGAAACCATCCTCTCTGAGTCCTTGTGCTTCATTTGTCTGTGTACCTGTCATCACGCCACCACACTCACCGATTGGTCAGAGGACCAGACAAGCCCCGCCCCTACTGCAGCATGGACTCCACCCTTCTCTGCCTGCTTCCATCACACCCCAGTCACACCCTCACCGTGTGCATGTTGTAAAGGTTACGCTTATAAATGTAGTGTGTGAGCACTGCTGCTACATCTACCCATAACCACCTCATACAGTAAGTCATCTAACTGCTGCTACATCTACCCATAACCACCTCCTACAGTAAGTCATCTAACACTGCTGCTACATATACCCATAACCACCTCATAGAGTAAATCATCTAACTGCTGCTACATCTACCCATAACCACCTCATACAGTAAGTCATCTAACTGCTGCTACATCTACCCATAACCACCTCATACAGTAAGTCATCTAACTGCTGCTACATCTACCCATAACCACCTCCTACAGTAAGTCATCTAACACTGCTGCTACATATACCCATAACCACCTCATAGAGTAAATCATCTAACTGCTGCTACATCTACCCATAACCACCTCATACAGTAAGTCATCTAACTGCTGCTACATCTACCCATAACCACCTCATACAGTAAGTCATCTAACACTGCTGCTACATATACCCATAACCACCTCATACAGTAAGTCATCTAACTGCTGCTACATCTACCCATAACCACCTCATACAGTAAGTCATCTAACTGCTGCTACATCTACCCATAACCACCTCATACAGTAAGTCATCTAACACTGCTGCTACATCTACCCATAACCACCTCATACAGTAAGTCATCTAACACTGCTGCTACATCTACCCATAACCACCTCATACAGTAAGTCATCTAACACTGCTGCTACATCTACCCATAACCACCTCATACAGTAAGTCATCTAACACTGCTGCAACATCTACCCATAACCACCTCATAGAGCAAATCATCTAACTGCTGCTACATCTACCCATAACCACCTCATACAGTAAGTCATCTAACTGCTGCTACATCTACCCATAACCACCTCATACAGTAAGTCATCTAACACTGCTGCTACATCTACCCATAACCACCTCATACAGTAAGTCATCTAACACTGCTGCTACATCTACCCATAACCACCTCATACAGTAAGTCATCTAACACTGCTGCTACATCTACCCATAACCACCTCATACAGTAAGTCATCTAACACTGCTGCTACATCTACCCATAACCACCTCATACAGTAAGTCATCTAACTGCTGCTACATCTACCCATAACCACCTCCTACAGTAAGTCATCTAACACTGCTGCTCCATCTACCCATAACCACCTCATACAGTAAGTCATCTAACTGCTGCTACATCTACCCATAACCACCTCATACAGTAAGTCATCTAACCGCTGCTACATCTACCCATAACCACCTCATACAGTAAGTCATCTAACTGCTGCTACATCTACCCATAACCACCTCATACAGTAAGTCATCTAACTGCTGCTACATCTACCCATAACCACCTCATACAATAAGTCATCTAACACTGCTGCTCCATCTACCCATAACCACCACCTACAGTAAGTCATCTAACACTGCTGCTACATCTACCCATAACCACCTCATACAGTAAGTCATCTAACCGCTGCTACATCTACCCATAACCACCTCATACAGTAAGTCATCTATTTAACTGCTGCGACATCTACCCATAACCACCACATACAGTAAGTCATCTAACTGCTGCTACATCTACCCATAACCACCACCTACAGTAAGTCATCTAACACACTGCTGCTACATCTACCCATAACCACCTCATACAGTAAGTCATCTAACACTGCTGCTACATCTACCCATAACCACCTCATACAGTAAGTCATCTAACACTGCTGCTACATCTACCCATAACCATCTCCTACAGTAAGTCATCTAACACTGCTGCTACATCTACCCATAACCACCTCATACAGTAAGTCATCTAACTGCTGCTACATCTACCCATAACCACCTCCTACAGTAAGTCATCTAACTGCTGCTACATCTACCCATAACCACCTCATACAGTAAGTCATCTAACTGCTGCTACATCTACCCATAACCACCTCCTACAGTAAGTCATCTAACTGCTGCTACATCTACCCATAACCACCTCATACAGTAAGTCATCTAACACTGCTGCTACATCTACCCATAACCACCTCATACAGTAAGTCATCTAACTGCTGCTACATCTACCCATAACCACCACCTACAGTAAGTCATCTAACACACTGCTGCTACATCTACCCATAACCACCTCCTACAGTAAGTCATCTAACACTGCTGCTACATCTACCCATAACCACCTCCTACAGTAAGTCATCTAACACACTGCTGCTACATCTACCCATAACCATCTCCTACAGTAAGTCATCTAACACTGCTGCTACATCTACCCATAACCACCTCATACAGTAAGTCATCTAACGCTGCTGCTACATCTACCCATAACCACCTCCTACAGTAAGTCATCTAACTGCTGCTACATCTACCCATAACCATCTCCTACAGTAAGTCATCTAACACTGCTGCTACATCTACCCATAACCACCTCCTACAGTAAGTCATCTAACACTGCTGCTACATCTACCCATAACCATCTCCTACAGTAAGTCATCTAACTGCTGCTACATCTACCCATAACCACCTCCTACAGTAAGTCATCTAACACACTGCTGCTACATCTACCCATAACCACCTCCTACAGTAAGTCATCTAACACTGCTGCTACATCTACCCATAACCACCTCCTACAGTAAGTCATCTAACACACTGCTGCTACATCTACCCATAACCATCTCCTACAGTAAGTCATCTAACACTGCTGCTACATCTACCCATAACCACCTCCTACAGTAAGTCATCTAACACTGCTGCTACATCTACCCATAACCACCTCATACAGTAAGTCATCTAACACTGCTGCTACATCTACCCATAACCACCTCCTACAGTAAGTCATCTAACACTGCTGCTACATCTACCCATAACCACCTCCTACAGTAAGTCATCTAACACTGCTGCTACATCTACCCATAACCACCTCATACAGTAAGTCATCTAACACTGCTGCTACATCTACCCATAACCACCTCCTACAGTAAGTCATCTAACACTGCTGCTACATCTACCCATAACCACCTCCTACAGTAAGTCATCTAACACTGCTGCTACATCTACCCATAACCACCTCATACAGTAAGTCATCTAACACTGCTGCTACATCTACTCATAACCACCTCCTACAGTAAGTCATCTAACACTGCTGCTACATCTACCCATAACCACCTCATACAGTAAGTCATCTAACTGCTGCTACATCTACCCATAACCACCTCATACAGTAAGTCATCTAACACAGTGTTTCACTTTCAAACTGCTTTCAACTCATACTGCAGGTATTTACAGTTTTATTAGCAGTTACTATTAGTTGGTAACGGTTAGTTTCAGAGCTTTCTGATACATTCTGTATTAGAGGTTCACCAATTCAAAACAACTACACAGCATGCCACAGGCACCAGTAGATGAAGCAATGTTCATATCTTTTCTCTGTCTGAAACATTCTCCGTATTCTTGACTGAATGACATAGTACAGCTGCTTTGTCTGTCACTGGCGCTGTTTGGTGATTGGTCAGTAGTAGAGCTGCTGTGTGGTGATTGGTCTAGATATGTTGCGGCTGTCGGAGGGGCAAGTCGGGCGACCGCCCAGAATCCGGACCACCCAGAGGAGCACCCTGACCAGCGTCCTGCAGTTCCTGGGTAACACACGCAATGCCTAAACAATGGAGCAAATACGTGTTTGTATGACATAAGAGTAGTCTCCAAGGAATGACATTCTCTTATGACAACAAATAGAAAAAAACTGAGTAATATGGGTGGTCAAACATGTGATGCTATGTGTTCCAGAGTCCCGCCCCGCGATACACGCCCCCCGTTCTCACCGAACCCTTGGCCTGCAAGCCCCTCCCCCTCGCCGCCTCCTCTCTTCTCTCCCTCACGGTCCCCATGGCCTTCTGGGTAAACGCAGCTTCCACCACCACACCAGAGCCGAGCCAGAGAAACGCCCACACACACACACACACACACACACACACACACACACACACACACACACACACACACACACACACACACACACACACACTTGCCCACACACTTGCCCACACACTTACAATCACACACACTCCAACTAATCTCTATCATGTTGTCTCCTGTGTCCTTCTGTAGAAAACCCAGGCCAGACAACGGTACCAGTGGTGAGTAACAGTTTCTCTTTTGCTAAACATAGGACTTTAAATATGTGGTGTTCCTGCCTGACAACATTGCAGACGCATGATAGATCTCAAATCGCCACGATAGGTGTTTAACATGTCAGCTGACCACATCACAATATACCAATCTGCCCGTAGACCAACCATAGACTTCAAATACAGACATGTAAGGTTGACTCTACAATATTACATCATTAAGAATGGCAGTTTTTTTTTATTGGATAATCATGAGGTGCTCATATTTGATTTTCTCGTTCTGGAGTAATTGTTTGTGATTGGCTCTTCCCAGCAGAACGGCCGTAGCAGTGGAGGCGGGGGGACCAGGGGCAGTGCTAGGGGCGGAGTCATGATTAGGAAGAGACGCCCAAACTTGATCGATGCCCCCGATGACAGCTTCTTCTTTGTCTCCCGGGAGACCAGGTAGGGGTGGCCTTTGATTGGCAACTGGCTTGATGATGCCTGAGACCGTCTTGCGTGTGATTGGAGAGTGATGGCTTATTATGCCTGTGACTGACAGCTGACTGGGCTGAAGCAGCTGTGTCCTAACAAGCTTCGACAACCCTGACTCACCAAGCACAGAAATAGAATTCTAGAGATCAGCGTGTAGAAATTGAATTAATAAGCAGATCACTGCTGTGGGTTGAGATTCATCAGGAGTTGAGTGAGCAAACTGGGCCAATTAGTCTTTAGATATAGTTTTGTTATGCAACTACTTGCTAGGGTAAGAGTTAGTTGAACATATTTTATAGGGGACTAACAAGGAGACAACTGCAGGGTTGTAAACAGGATTGAGACTGAGGCCACTGCCAAGCTGATGAATGGGACTCCACAGGTAACCAAATAATCTCATCTCATACAAAACACACTCACATGATGTAATGACTCTTAATGTGCACAACACCTGGGTCTGTATTCAATAAGTGTCTCAGAGTAGAAGTGCTGATCCAGGATCAGTTCCATAAAATCCTGCACTATCACTCCTACTCTGAGACGCTTTTGGGAATACAGACCCTGACCCCTGACCTCTTGTGCCCTGTTGCATCGTGGGTCGGCGTGTGTTTCCCTTCCTGTCAGTGACTGGCTGCTTGTCTCATTTCAGTGCTGCAGCCGTTACACAACTGCTCACGGTAAGCCCCCCCACCCCGCACACACACACACACATGACCTGGGTTACCTGTGGAGTCTGTTTTCTCACTTGTGCAGCGTACAGTCCAGTCAGCTTGATAATGCACTCACACACAAACATACACACACTCACTGTGTCCATGAACCATTGCCACCCGCATCACCCCCCGGCTTCCCAGGATGAAGGGTTATTTCAGACTAACTGTCTGAGATTGACCAGGTTTCAGTGGAAATATCATTACTGCATTACTGGAGCATCCACTTACATCCGTGTGTGTGTGTGTGTGTGTCAGCAGACTTCATCTTCCCAGAATCACAGGAATAGAATATGCTAATGCATCTCATCTGTTTGGCTGCCTGACACTAACGACAGATGATGTAGATGCTCTATTCTTTATTAGAACCAATCAGAGCTCAGAGGTCAGGCTGGTGGTGTGTGACCATAGCTGTGGGAAGTAGGGGTGCACCCCCTGAAAAAGAAAAAATACATACAAATAATAATAAATACCAATTTTCCCCAAGTAAATATTTTCACAAAATGAGTGCAATGAGCCTTTAATAGTGCTGTGTCTGTAGTGCGGGCAAAAAAATCTACAAATATTAAAACGCAGCACCCCAAACTACTTCCCACGGCTGTGTGTGTGTGTTTCTTAGCAGGTAGAGATTAGTCTCCATTAATAATGTTCCGACCTATACACCTGCACAGGTAGAAGCATAGGTTGGGCTAGGCAGGAAATGGACTGGTAAAAATCCGTCCCGAGCCTTATGCGTTAGTGCCCTGGCGTAAACTTCCCCGCCGGACGCAAAATTGGTAGCTAGCTAGATGGAGCTCGCGGATAATATTTTCAATTAGTGTATTTCTCAAGTGAGTAGTTTGCGCCATGACAGCTAACGATAGTGTTACAAGCTTACAACCACTATAATTAGCCTAGCTATCTGCGTCGGGCCTTGGGTCCGCCTCTGTGATGTTACCGAGATCATTTTTGAGCACAATTCTTGCTCACATTTTAAGCCCGCCCCCAAGAAATTCTCCCTTTTCGAAGTAACCGAGAAAATCCCCCATGTTCCACAGACCTCGTGCTGTTGCACTGGTCTGGGACCTCCGAGACTATGAAATAATACATTCAGCAAAAGGTACTTTCACACTCATACATTTTCCATGACTCTGTGACTGGTCCTGCCTCACTAGACGGAGTGATCAATATTACAGATTATATCACACAGAGAAGCTCTATTACAGTCATCACTCTTTATAATAAACACTCAGTCATTCACAGGACAGCCCTCAGGACCCATCTCTCTCTCCATCTCCCTCTCTCTCTTTTCTTGATGCGGTAAAACACAATGGCCTAAACAACACAATATGCACGTACACGCCACATGAGGCTGCTGAGGGCAGGACGGCTCATAGTAATGGCTGGAACGGAGCGAATTTGAATGGCATCAAGCACAATGAAAGCATGTGACGTATTTGATACCATCCCACTGATTCCGCTCCAGCCATTACCACAAGCCCATCCACCCCAATTAAAGTGCCACCAACCTCCTGTGGTACACTCTCACACACAGTGTCTATATTAGCCTGCACTAATTCAATCCCAGCGTTGTACTGGAGGTAATTGATATGTTTTTCTGTTCAGAGAAATGATAAACAACCCTGAGTGAGTGAGTGAGTGAGTGAGTGAGTGAGTGAGTGAGTGAGTGAGTGAGTGAGTGAGTGAGTGAGTGAGTGAGTGGGAGAGAGAGAGAGATGCTGCTGCTGCAGTAATCGACTCCGTCGAACAACAGCCCTTTACTTAATTTCTCGCTCTGTCTATGTGAGCGACTAATGTGTTAACAGTGTTCTAATGTTCTGTTGAGTTCCCCTCTGATGTCATGTCCAGTCCACCTGATGTCGTGTCCTGTCTCTCCAGGAGAGTCAGGCGGCTGCTGTCTCGGTCCCAGCTGAGGCGCGCCTGTCGACAGCCCTGTGAGCAGATCACCCTGCGCAGGGCATCCCAGGCACCACCACAGGGTCCGCTCCTCGCCCTTCCACACCCCCACCCCAGCCTCCGGATGAGGGGACCCATTGTCATCCACGACTGACCCCTGACCCTATCTCCCTACCATACCTGTCCCCTGCCTATGCTCAGCTCGACATGCAAAACCCTAATCCTAGTTTCGCCCAGCCCCTGCCCTCCCCAACGCCCCCCTTTAAAAAAAAAACAAAAAAACGGTAAACCTCTGAACTCTTCGGAATCTGAACCTTCACCTCGGCAGGAAGAGATGTGCTTCGTTGCCGTGGAGACAGACATAAAGGGGTTCCCACCTGTACAGATCCAACTCCCCTGGGACAGAAAACCAGTGAGTGTGTGACCTTGATTATGTTTTTCTTCTTCAGTACCTGCTGCATGTCAGTGACTGGTGCTTGTGAGTAATCCTCGGTTTGTCAGAGAGATCAAACCTGATATCAACTAACCAGGTCGGCTGGATTTACAGGGATGGTTTGATCACAAACTAGATGGTTAAAGGGATCGGATCACTAACTAGATAACTGCATCATTATGTATCCTACAGTTCCACGACACTCTTAACTTCTGAGTCAACAGCATAGAAATACGCTCATTGTATATTACTATACCGATTGCAACTCTGTACAGTCTAGACATTATATTTTATGCTCTACCTAGCACTGCTATAGGCAGAACACTTCCTCTCTTCTCAACGGAACCTGGGACTTTCATGACAGATCTAATCTGCTTTGGTATCCTATTCCCTGTGTAGGGCACAACTTTTGGCCAGAGCCATCTCGTGCCCGAGGGAATAAGGGGCTATTTAGGACGTCCCCTGCTGTAGCATGCCACTGAGGTCAAGCCTCCTGATTTGTTTATGTTGGTGTTCATGAATGTCACGTGTTGAAATATGAAATATGCTGATTAAAAACAACACAGTTTCCTCTACTTGTCTCCTCGTCTTCTCTCCGTATCTCCTTGTGTCCTTTCCTTCAGAGGGCCCGAAGCTTGAATTAATTCAACACTCCTAGTCCCAGGGATCAGTATGTGTGTGTGTGTGTGTGTGTGTGCGTGCATATGTGTGTGTGTGTGACTGTTTGTTATGTTGGATGGGGGCTGGGTTTTCATGTTTGGGTATTTTATATCGGAATGACGTTGTAAATATCCTATGGAAACACAATAATAAACACTAACCAGAGAAGACTGAAGGCTCTGCTCAGAGCACCAATCACACGCTGAAGATTACGACACACAGCCGGGATGTGTCTGTGTGTGTTTGCGATTTGAAAGCACAACAAGTATAGGTGTGTGTCTGTTTGTATGAGAAAGATATAAGTCATTTTTCCGTGTGTTTATGCTTGGGTTGTTTGGGTGAGACCATAACATAAAACAAATACACCACCTCTCCCTCCCCTCCCCTCCCATTGATTTATGTGTTATTTCATGCAGGGTGATTTCTCATATTCTGCCTCCCAGCCTTCAACACAGATTTAATGGCAGACTGTTCCAGTCTCATTATCACACATAAAGAAACTCCATATCGACATCCAGTGAATGATACTACACAATATGAGACCTATTGTTAACAGAGGCATTTCAATAAGAACCCCTCAACCACAGACGAATAGGCGAAATGGGATATGAGAATCATCTTTGCCTCAGCATACTGGGAAATGAACAGTAGCCTAATACACACAAATGCACCCTGTCTCTACAGTGTGCTTACTGGGTGGTAGGGCTGATCCATCAAGCCCCACGGTGGCGCACCATCGGTCCCTGTTATTACAGAGGACATTAGGTATTTAGAAAGGTAGAGCAAACATATTATTAGAAAATCGTTTTTAGCTTTTAATCCCCATTAACCTCTTCTCTTTTCTGAACCAGCATTCTCTATTCTGTATACTCCTCTTGGTACCGTTTTTCTCTCCCGTGTTGCTCCCCTCTGCAGTAAGTTCACTACATACGTCCCAGTCAGTCAGACATGTCGATACAATTAGCTGCAAGCGACCAACTTGTTAGAAGTAGGAAAAAAGGTAGAAAAGGAAAAATGACAGAATACGTCGACATTTCCCCAAGGCTAGGCAATAGATCAATATCAGCTGCTTAGGCTACGTTTCCCCCAAACAACAGACGTGACATTCTTAAAGTGTGTTTCTGTTAATTAGCGTTAAACCTCCGGTTAGCTTGCGGTACGTATACAACAGTATTCAGTAGAACTATGCCGAGGTTGTGTGTTCAATCCTCACCTGGAGCCGAGAGTTTATAACGGTGCTCGGTTACCGAACCGCAGAGAAGAAGTTGTTAAAATACTTAAAGTACACGCTACAGCGGTGTATCATCTGCACTTTTGCATACCGGTATTTCTACCTGCACATCTATCACGCCAGTGTTAAATGCTAAATTGTAATTACTTCGTCTCTATGGCCTATTTTTTTGGCTTACCTCCTTACTACATTTGCACACACTGTATACAGATTTGTCTATTGTGTTATTGACTGTGCGTTTGTTTATTCCATGTGTAACTCTGTGTTGTTTTTTGTCGCACTGCTATGCTTTATCTTGGCCAGGTCGCAGTTGTAAATGAGAACTTGTTCTCAACTGGCCTACCTGGTTAAATAAATTAGTAAAATTCTAAATTGATGCTGCAGTATTCGGCGTACCTGCAACTGGACTTTCCCGTACTGAAAACGAGTGTACTATGTTGCAAATACTGTAGTTTCAAAACGGCTCTCTTTATTTGTAAGGGTTAATTCAATTTGTAAGTGCTCATCTCATCTGTAGAATACATAACTTCTGCTCTGACTGATCTATTGCTTGTACTAATTTTACAACCCAAAAGGGATGAAGGCTGAAGTTTTGGGTCTGTCCGTGTTCAAATCATAGACATTAATACCAAATACCTCTTCAACTGCTGCTCAACAGCACACCCTACTTGTAAACAGGAGAGAAAACGCGGAACATTTTCTGTTTATATTAGGATTGTTGCAACTGGTCTCTCCACCGGTTAGAAATATTACTTTAATAAGGTCAAAAGGAAACATTGATTTACTGCTGCAGAAGTTAGGGATTTTTTCCCATTGTGAATATATCATTCTCTCGTAATGAAAGTATAACTTGCTTCGTGAAATGAAGGTTAAATTTAAAAAAAATTAAAAAATAAACGCGTGTTTCATAATCATAACAATGCAAACCTAGTATGATCTGTCCTTCTCCACCAGAGGGCAGCACATCGCTACCTCCCTCCCCTCCCCCGTCTATTCCACACCCAGTCTTCCCAAACCTTTGTCCCAGTGCCACAGTACAGGCAAAGATATTCCTAACCCCTTTCATCTGTGGTATAGGCCTACATATGTTGTCCCAGTATTCTCCCGTATTAACTTCTCATGGTTACAGCTTCTTAAACCCGAGTTAGGGCCATTACAAAATAGGTATATTCAGATAATTCAGGAAATTAATAAAAATGTCATTAATGAATTGAAAACGGACCAGTATTTTCAATAAATATATTTAAATTCATGATTGATGAGTCAGACTTTTGTGTTTCCATGGCTGAGGCCAGCACCCCCCCAAAATAGTATTGGGGCCAGTTTGGGGCAAGCCTCAATGTAAAGCTAACATAACATCGATAAGGGGGAGAACCATCAAGTATGACTTATTAAATATGTGTGTTCCTTCTATTAACAATGTTTCATTGTGCATTCAAATGTTTGTGTGTGTTTACATATATATATAGCTCTGTAAGCTGTGTAAACTGGGAATGAACACGCAGAAGATTGTAATAATGATGTGACCTAGATGTCTCTGATCTCTGAACTGACAATGAGAATGTAAATCTGTGTCCCTTACCTCTCCTTCCTCCTTCCCTTCTTCTCTCCCTCTATCCTTTCTTTCATCCAGCCCTGGACACAATCAGTGTGTCTTTATCAGTGTGTGTGTGTAACCTGAGCCATGACAACATAATGGATTAGTGCTCAGATTTCAGGGTGTTTGCGTGTGTGTGTGTGTGAGAGACACTGGCAGATTAGACAGTACAGTTTTTAATTTAGGATTCTGAGCCGCTGCTATAAGACTCTAAATCCCCTATAGGGTCCAGCGCAACACAGCCTCTGCCTGACCAATTGTTTCTCTCATACATACAGTACCAGTCAAAAGTTAGGACACACCTGCTCATTCAAGGGGTTTTCTTTATTTGTACTATTTTCTACAGTGTAGAATAATAGTGAAGACATCAAAACTATGAAATAACACATATGGAATCATGTAGTAACCAAAAAAGTGTTAACAAATCAAAATATATTTTATATTTGACTTTCTTCCAAGTAGCCACCCTTTGCCTTGATGACAGCTTTGCACAATCTTGGCATGTCTTCACTATTAATTCAACAATGAAGAAAATAGTAAAAATAAATAAATAATCTTGAATGAGTAGGTGTTCTAAAACTTTTGCCTGGTACTGTACTTACATACATAAATACATACGGAGCCTTCGGAAAGTATTCATACTCCTCGACTTTTTCCACATTTTGTTACGTTACAGCCTTATTCTAAAATGGATTAAATAAAACCTTTTCCTCAACAGTCTACACACAATATCCCTTAATGACAAAGCAAAAACAGGTTTTTAGAAATGTTTACAAATATATTAAAAATAAAAAACAGAAATACCTTATTTACACAAGATTTCAGACCCTTTGCTATGAGACTCGAAATTGAGCTCAGGTGCATCTTGTTTCCATTGATCATCTTGAGATGTTTCTAGAACCAAGAAAACACAGGAACGGCTTCTGGACAATGTCCTTGAGTGGCCCAGCCAGAGCCCGAACTTGAACCCGATTGAACATCTCTAGAGAGACCTCAACATAGCTGTGCAGCGATGCTCCCCATCCAACCTGGCAGAGCTTGAGAGGATCTGCAGAGTGGGAGAAACTCCCCAAATACAGGTTTACCAAGCTTGTATCGTCATCCACAAGAAAACTCAAGGATGTAATTGCTGCTAAAGGTGGTTCAACAGAGTCCTTTGTAAAAGGTCTGAATACTCATTTAAAAGTGATATTTCAGTTTTTTCTTTGTCATTATGGGGTATTGTGTGTAGATTGACGAGGGGGGAAAAAATTATTTCATCCAATTTAGAATAAGGACGTAATATTTCAAAATGAGTCTGAATACTTTCCGAATGCACTGTACAGACATACACACACACACCCCTAACCCCACAGCTGACCCGGAGCTTGTGTGCGTGTGTGTTTGTCTGTGTCTGTTTGGGGGGTAAACTGAGATTGAACATCCTGAGATCAGAGAAGAATGATTGAATTCTATCAATGATAATCCTACATTTCAGCAAATGAAATACCCACTCCACACTGGCCTGTGGCTGTGTGTCACAATGCTTGTTGGCCTCGGCAAAAGCTGCTGTGGTATCTGATGAGTTGTTCATAATAACACTGATATTAATCCTGCTGGAAAACACCAAGAAACACTACATGACAACAAGCTCCCCTGAGTCTTACACGGAGGGTTAATCTCTGATATTAATCCTAAAGACCTCAGACTGTCTATCTACACTGCCTATCATACAGCTGCACCATCGAGAACATCCTGGTTGCATCACCGCCTGGTATGGCAACTGCTCGGCATCTGACCGTAAGGCGCTACAGAGGGTAGTGCGTATGGCCCAGTTCATCACTGGGGCCAAGCTTCCTGCCATCCAGGACGGACCTATATACTAGGTAGTGTCAGAGGAAAGACCATAAAATTGTCACCGAGACTACAGTCACCCAAAGTCATAGACTGTTTTCTCTGCTACCGCACAGCAAGAGGTACCGGAGCACCAAGTCTAGGACCTAAAGGCTCCTTAACAGCTTCTGTCAAGGAGCCTTTTGACTGCTGAACAATTAATCAAATGGCCACCGGACTACTACCTTGACCCCCCCCTCCATTTGTTTGGTACACTTCACCCCTACCTACATGTACAAATTACCTCAACTAACCTGCACCCCCGCACACTGACTTGGTACCGGTACCCCTCTGTATATAGCCTCTTTATTGTTATGTTATTGTGTTACTTTTTATTTTTTACCCCTTGTGAGACCATATGCTGGTGCGGTTGGCCCTGGGTTCCTCCTAATGCAAGACAATGCTAGACCTCATGTGGCTGGAGTGTGTCAGCAGTTCCTGCAAGTGGAAGGCATTGATGCTAGGGACTGGCCCGCCCGTTCCCCAGACCTGAATCCAATTGAGCACATCTGGGACATCATGTCTCGCTCCATCCACCAATGCCACATTGCACCACAGACTGTCCAGGAGTTGGCCACCTCATCAGGAGCATGCACAGGCGTTGTAGGGAGGTCATACAGGCACGTGGAGGCCACACACACTACTGAGCCTAATTTTGACTTGTTTTAAGGACATTACATCAAAGTTGGATCAGTCTGTAGTGTGGTTTTCCACTTTAATTTAGTGTGACTCCAAATCCAGACCTCCATGGGTTGATACATTTGATTTCCATTGATCATTTTTGTGTGATTTTGTTGTCAGCACATTCAACTATGTAAAGAAAAAAGTATTTAATAAGAATGTTTCATTCATTCAGATCTAGGATGTGTTATTTTAGTGTTCCCTTTATTTTTTTGAGCAGTGTATAATACTGAGTCCACTTCGAGGTACTTTCACCGACTCAACAGTCCCCAAACCTCTTCTCCACCCAACAGGACACCAGATATGGACCAGTCAGAAGGCAAGGATACATTTTCTCCCCAGAATCTCACTCCCACTGGGCCAAAATCATCTTTGCCATCCTTTCGTTTCTTCCCACTCTTGACAGACATATCAACCTCCACACCTTGCTGCTCCGAATCCGAATTTGTTCCTCCATAAAAAAATGTCAACCTCTCTCTCTTCAACTCCTTCAAACTCTATGTCACTATCATCAGATTCATTCTCTGAGCTACTAAAGTACGGATTTCCATTTTTGTACTTGACACCAAACATCTCTTTCACTTTGTGACATCTACTGATGTAAAAAGGGCTTTATAAATACATTTGATTTGCCCAGGTTTTTTCCTTGCTCCCTCCACCCTGCCACCACCTTCCTCTTGTCAGTTTCAACATCCGAACTGCTGTAGCGCAATTTCGTTTTTTTTGCTTCTCTTTCTCAATACCTTCTCTTATCACAGGTTGTTCTTGTTTCTTCAACTTTTATGCTTTCTTACAAGCTACGTATTTCCACTTTTGTACTTGACGCGTATCAACCTCCTGTCCTCATCCTCCATATTCAAATCCCCTCCGGGCGCAAGATTCAGTGATGAGACAGACCTAAACCATCTGAACTGGAACATTTCAGTCAAATAAATCCCAGTAACATATTGAATTCGTTTAGAAAATTGTTGTAATTTATATTTGAGTAGCGTAAGATTAATTAGATATTAGATAGGATTTAACATAGATATTGAAACAAACAATAAAAAAAAATCTACCTGCAATAGAGCATGCTGGGAAATATGATAACGATGGGTGTGGTTTTGGTTCAAAGTGATATTTATGCGTTTCAGGCCTCTGGATTAGAATGGCGCAGTGGTTTTAAGGCACTGCATCTCAGTGCTTGAGGCATCACTACAGACCCTAGTTTGATTCCCTGGTTCAATTCCAGGCTGTATCACAACTGGCTGTGATTGGGAGTCCCATAGGGTGTTGCACAATTGTTAGGGTTTGGCTGGGGTAGGCTGTCATTGTAAATAATACTTAGTTCATAACAGACTTGACTAGTTAAATACATAAAGAAAAACTAGGCCCCCAAAAGAAGGCCTCATGAACTACAGATGTTATTGTGTTAAACATATATTTGTATGATAACATTTTCGCTTGGGATCTCACTTGGTGAAGTTCATAGGACTGAAATGAATTAATGTAATAACCATGGCTCTGTCACTAACAAATACAGTAAGTGGTCGTGACTGACTACCACATACACAAAGCCATAAACACCCCCACCTATTTCTACAGTTCTTCATAAAATCTTCTAAAATCTTATTGAATCTTCTTAAAATGTGATTTTAAACCTAACCCTAGTGTTAACCCTAACCACGCTTCTAACCTTATGCTTAACACTAACCTCGTTTTTGTTTTCATTTTTTTTTTACGACATATGAAAGTTGACTTTGTGGCTGTGCTGTCTAGTGGAAACCGTGGTAACTACAATTTACTCCAAATGCCGGGAAATTGAGTTTACTAGGATCCCATTAGCTGCTTCACATGCAACAGCTACTCTTCTTGGGTCCACAAAGGCAAGGCATTCTGGGAAGTATTTGAATACGGCTTTACACTAAGCAGTTTGTTCATTTAACACTGTTCCGGTATCTATGGGTCCACAGACCGTTTTTTTAACACTGGAAAATTTGTAGTGTGGAGTTGTGAGTTTTTTTATTATACATTTGTTTCTCGTCTAACTAAAAACTCATGTTTTGTTGTAACTGACCCCTAAACTCATCTGCGGATCTCAGGACACGCCATCGGGGAAAACGAGCGCAACTTTGCGAAACGTCAGAATGTTCGAGGAACACACAACAACCAATGAAACTGCAGATTTGAACGGGGGGGCAGAACTGATTGAGAGTGATTTCAACAAATCATTGTTAGCGTCCTCGAGAATTCTTGACCAATCAGCGAACGAATATCGAAAATAGCACCTCCTCTTGTTCAGCACCCAAAGGACGAAAGTGCGAGATTCGTCTGTGTTGTCTATTATAGCTAGCTAATTATTACTGACTGCCCATATTTGTGTAGAAACGTACAGATTTTTTTTTTTTTTTTTCGCTTGATGTGACAAACTTAGTTAGTGTCAAACATGCGTAAAAACCTACGCCATCCGAACAGGGAACCGCCGAGAAAGGAATTATCGCCACTCATCTGAGGCCAAACTCGCCGATTTTGTTTTGTCAAATAAGGAAACAAAACAAGAACCTCAGCTAGCTCGACACATCACCACGAAAATACCCACTACACAGGGACCTCAAAAACATCTACATTCGTTTTACAGTTGGAAACGTAAGTATAAGTGAAGAGGTTTAGCTGGTGGAGCAATCGTTGTTGGTTAGCTTGCTAACGTTAGCAGAATGCTAATAGGCCATGCTAGGCTATCTGACGTTATCGCAGAGAGAGCTACTCTATTGATTCTCGCATGCTGTTGTGTAACGTTAGTTTGGGTAGCAGCTAACATTAGCTAGTAAGTTAGCTGCTTTTGGCTACGTGCGTCTGACTGTCAACGTCGTCTAAAAGGTGCATCAATTGTTTTCCAATTCCGTGCGTGGGCTGGGAAATGTCATTGTTTTGCCAACAATTTAGCTATCTAGTTAGCTAACTAACGTTAGCCACCTATTTTTCAGGTGACAGCTTGCGGGTTAACTGTATCGTTTGGTTTGTTGGCAGTTGTGTTTAACGCGTTTAACTTAATCGGATCAAATGTAATATTATTAGCACAGTTAATTATATAATCGCCTCCCCCACTCCACATTTTGCTGCGCTTTCTCCTCAACTGCGTTAAATTAGCATCGCATATTTTTTTTTACAACTCAGACACATACTGGCATTTGGCTAACTGACGTTAACCATTGACTACAGTTAGATAACTATCCAACTAGTTAACTAAAGCTATGCTAGTGGTCTGTGATGGCCAGTCTGGGTGATTTAGAATACTACCATAAATGTAGCTTTATAGTTTCACCCATCCATGGTAGAATCTTAAACCAGGACTGGTCCATTCACCATGCTACAAACCCCTGCTACTGCACAGTTAGAGCAGGGCCTCTGTGGTTTGGCGTCGTTGTAGCAGTGGGCCAGGTGGGGGGTGTGTGGCATTCTGAGGTGACCCTTGACAGGGGCAGTGGGCGAGGTCTGTCACCTGCTGACCCAGATTGTGTAAGGTCACCTAGACTCTGACCCCCTATCTATTCTTCAGGTATATAAAGATATACACGAGTAGTGATTCAAAGAAAAATGTATTTGTCACATGCACTGAATACAACAGGTGTAGACCTTACAGTGAAATGCTTACTTACAAGCTCTTTCCTAATGATGCAGAGTTAAATAAGATAAAAACACAATAAATATGCAGTGACTCTAGGATGGATGAGTGTTAACTTGGATTCAGGTTCAGTACAGGGTCATGTTCAGGCCGAATGTAACTAAATGTTCTGAAACCAAAATGTTAAACTCTGAACAGACACTTATCTTCTCACCTGGTCCTGGAGAGATACAGGGTGTGCAGGTATTAATTCCAGACCAGCACTAACAGACATGATTGGTTCCACTAATCAACTCCCATCAAGAGCTCGGTTAGCTGTATCAGGTGTGTTGGTGCTGGGCTGTAGATCTAATTCGACTGGATAGGTTTCCACCCATTCTGAGAGTAAGATGAACCAGTCAACAGTTTGGACACCTACTCATTCCAGGGTTATTCTTTATTTTTTAAACTCTTTTCTACATTGTGGAATTATAGTGAAGACATTGAAACTATGAAATAACACAGATGGAATGATGTAGTTACTAAAAAAATGTAAACAAATCAAAATACATTTGAGATTCTTCAAAGTAGCCACCCTTTGCCTTGATGACAGCTTTGCACAGTCTTGGAAATCTCTCAACCAGTCTTGAAGGAGTTCCCACATATGCTGAGCACTTGTTTCCTGCTTTCCCTTAACTCCGAGGTCCAAATCATCCCAAACCATCTCAATTGGGTTGAAGTCGAGTGATTGTGGTGGCCAGGTCATCTGATGCAGCACTCCATCACTTTCCTTCTTGGTCAAATATACCTTACACAGCCTGGAGGTTTGTTGGGTCATTGTCCTATAAATCACTGACAGTGTTACCAGCAAAGCACCATCACACCTTCTCCATGCTTCACGGTGGGAACCACATGTGGAGATCATTCGTTCACCTACTCTGTGTCTCACAAAGACACGGCGGTTGGACTCATCAGACGAAAGGACAGATTTCCACCAGTCTAATGTCCATTGCTTGTGTTTCTTGGCAAGTCCCTTCTTTTTACTGGTTTTCTTTAGTAGTGGTTTCTTTGCAGCATTTTGACCATGAAGGCCTGATTCAAGCAGTCTATTCTGAACTGTTGATCTTGATGTGTCTGTTACTTGAACTTTGAAGCATTTATTTGAGGTGCAAATAACTCTAATGAATTTATGCTCTGTAGCATTTACATTTACATTACATTTAAGTCATTTAGCAGACGCTCTTATCCAGAGCAGAGGTACCTCTGGGTCTTCTTTTCCCGTGGTGGTCCTCATGAGAGCCAGTTTCATCATAGCAGTTGGAGAAACGGTCAAAATTCTAGGTGTTTTTTCAGATTGACTGACCTTCATATCTGTTTGCTTATTTAAGCTGTCCTTGCCATAATATGGACTTGGTATTTTGCCATAATATGGACTTGGTATTTTACCAAATAGGGCTATCTTCTGTATACCACACTGACCATATCACAACAGAACTGATTGACTCAAACACATTGAGGAAAGACATTTCACACATTTACTTTTAACAAGGCACACCTGTTTATTGAAATGCATTCCAGGTGACTATCTCATGAAGCTGGTTGAGAGAATGCCAAGAGTGTGCAAAGTTGTCATCAAGGCAAAGGGTGGCTATTTGAAGAATCTGAAATATAAAATATATTTGTAAATGACTTTTTGGCTACTACATGATTCCATATGTTATTTCATAGTTTTTATTTCTTCTCTATTATTCTACCATGTGTAAAAAAAAGAAAAGCCCTTGAATGAGTAGGTGTGCTCATACTGCGTATACGTACAAAGGTGGACATACTGTGTTTAAAAAAAAATGTGCAATCATTATTTTCCACCATAATTTGCAAATAAATTCATAAAAAATCCTACAATGTGATTTCTGGATTTTTTTTCTCTCATTGTGTCTGTCATAGTTGAAGTTTACCTATGATTTAGATTCTTTTTAAGTGGGAGAACTTGCACAATTGGTGGCTGACTAAATGCTTCCCCCCCCCCACTGTAGCTGTGGATTGTTTAAAATCACAAGCTTGTAGACCTATGCCTATTTGGGAATTGTGTAATTTGGCCAGAGCATGTGGCAATAGGCCTTGCTGATTATTGAGTTGCAGCCATCAGTGGAAAACATCTGAAATATGTGTGAAGATGTGTCTTGAGTATAATTAAAAATTTAGACGAGGAGAGGGGTGTGGCGACTATATAGGCGCGTTTCTCGCCAGAATGGCTCAGCTGTCTCCTGTGAATTCTTGCACATTCATCGTTTCGTTGTGTGAATTGTTTGCCCTTTTTGTTTATTATTTTGATCAATTACACATTACATTTGTCACTGGTAGTAAACGTATGTAAATGGGGAATTGATAAAGAGCAGCTCAAGACATAGAAAGTGAGGCAGACATGCTGAGTTGAGATTAATTACATTTTGAAAGGACCTGAATTGATAATTTTCTACTTTTTGTTGGCGTTGTGTATTGACCTAGTTGACAATGGAAGTTTTTGGCCTATAGGCTGAGTTTCATGCGCTCGTTTGATACACCGTGATCTATTGGCGGCTAAATGTGTCCATATGGCAGAGGCTGGTGATCGCGGTGTATCAATGTGTCCATATGGCAGAGGCTGGTGATCGCGGTGTATCAATGTGTCCATATGGCAGAGGCTGGTGACCGCGGTGTATCAATGTGTCCATAGGTCAGAGGCTGGTGACCGCGGTGTATCAATGTGTCCATATGGCAGAGGCTGGTGATCGCGGTGTATCAATGTGTCCATATGGCAGAGGCTGGTGACCGCGGTGTATCAATGTGTCCATATGGCAGAGGCTGGTGACCACGGTGTATCAATGTGTCCATAGGTCAGAGGCTGGTGACCGCGGTGTATCAATGTGTCCATATGGCAGAGGCTGGTGACCGCGGTGTATCAATGTGTCCATAGGTCAGAGGCTGGTGACCGCGGTGTATCAATGTGTCCATAGGTCAGAGGCTGGTGACCGCGGTGTATCAATGTGTCCATATGGCAGAGGCTGGTGACCGCGGTGTATCAATGTGTCCATATGGCAGAGGCTGGTGACCGCGGTGTATCAATGTGTCCATATGGCAGAGGCTGGTGACCGCGGTGTATCAATGTGTCCATATGGCAGAGGCTGGTGACCGCGGTGTATCAATGTGTCCATATGGCAGAGGCTGGTGACCGCGGTGTATCAATGTGTCCATAGGTCAGAGGCTGGTGACCGCGGTGTATCAATGTGTCCATATGGCAGAGGCTGGTGACCGCGGTGTATCAATGTGTCCATAGGTCAGAGGCTGGTGACCGCGGTGTATCAATGTGTCCATATGGCAGAGGCTGGTGACCGCGGTGTATCAATGTGTCCATATGGCAGAGGCTGGTGATCGCGGTGTATCAATGTGTCCATATGGCAGAGGCTGGTGATCGTGGTGTATCAATGTGTCCATATGGCAGAGGCTGGTGATCACGGTGTATTAACCACATGACAATTATCTTGAAATAAGTTATTAATGAAAACTGTTCCATGAAAATGTACATATAGAATATGATAACTGGCATGCAGATCAGTAGACATGGTAGGATAAATTGTAAGCTTCCCCAAACTTGAAACTCACACACCTACTATGAAGTCCTTATAAAATAATTGCCTCTGTGTTTCCATGGTCGTATTTGCCTATAGGGTAATTTGAAGCAAGGTAAGACATGCCTCGTAATATGTATTAAAACATTCAGGTTTCAGATCATTAAGTAGGCTTATGTTTTCAAAATGCATGCTGCCTCCAGCTCCCTTTTGTAAAGTGATGGTGATGCGCCGAGAGCCTGTTGACAGCACTTGAATGCGAGGTGCGCTTCAATTAGCCTTCCAGTTGAGAAATTAATATAGTGGCTTTTTTAATCATGCAACACAACTGTTTTTAAACATGTTTGCATTTACAATTGTTGCTCAATAAATGGGCTTATAAAAGCATGTTTTAGTCCAGCAGCCAATCAGCTGAGCAGCTGCAGGAGAAATCCTGCGCAAAAGGGGGCTGTGTATGATGTGTGCGTGTTATAGTTGTATAAGTATTTTTTTAAATTTTACCTTTTTAACTATGCAAGTCAGTTAAGAACAAATTCTTATTTACAATGACGACCGAGGAACAGTGGGTTAACAACGTTCAGGGGCAGAACAACAGATTTTTACCTTGTCAGCTCTGTGATTTGTTCTAGCAACCTTTCGGTTACTGATACAATGCTTTAACCACCAGGCTATATGATGACTAATGAATACACACACGGCAATTTAATTCCACTTATTATGCAAATAGACCGATAAGCACGACGGTCAAATGTATACTGAATAAAAATATAAATGCAACATGCAACAATTACATGGATTTTACAGAGTTACAGTTCATATAGGGAAATCCTCATTAGGCCCAAATCTATGGATTCCACATGACTGGGATTACATTTATACATATGTTGGTCACGGATACCTTAAAAGGTGGGGCCATGGATCAGAAAACCAGTCAGTATCTGGTGTGACCATTTATGGTATCTCTGGGGCGGCAGGGTAGCCTAGTAGTTAGAGCGTTGGACTAGTAACTGAAAGGTTGCAAGTTCATATCCCCGAGCTGACAAGGTACAAATCTGTTGTTCTGCCCCAGAACAGGCAGTTAACCCACTGTTCCTAGGCCGTCATTGAATATAAGAATTTGTTCTTAACTGACTTGCCTAGTTAAATAAAGGTAAAATAAAATTTGCCTCATGCAGCGCGACACATCTCCTTCCCATCGAGTTGATCAGACTAGATTTTGGCCTATGGAATGTTGTCCTACTCTTCAATGGCTGTGCGAAGTTGTATGACAGCGTGTCGCAGTTCCCGCCATTATCATGCAAGTCCATCCAGAGCATCCCAAACATGCTCAATGGGTGGTATATCTGAGTAAGCAGGCCATTTTCACCTTCCAGGAATTGTGTACAAATCCTTGTGACATGGAGCTGTGCGTTATCATGCTGAAACATGAGGTGGCAGATGAATGGCACGATAATGGGCCTCGGGATCTTGTCACGGTATCTCTGCATTCAAAATACCATAGATCAAATGTGTTGGTTGTCTGTAGCTTTTGCCTGCCCACCCCGGCCGCCACCATGGGTCACTCTGCTCATACCGTTGACATCAGCAAACCGCTCACCCACACGTCTGCCACTTCTCCAGCGTGCCAGTGAGCATTTTCCCTGTTACGATGCCGAACTACAGTCTGGTGAAGACCCCAGTGAGACTGTTTCTGGAAGTTTGTGCAAAGAGTCTTCCGTTTTGCAAACCCAGTTTCATCAGCTGTCTGGGTGGCTCGTCTCAGTAGTTAAAGGTTAAATTATAACAAAATCAATGACAAAAATACTCAAATGCATAATTTTTAGAGTTTTAGATTCTCCCTTGTTTTAGTCTAAGTTTTCACAATCTTTTTTTTCCACCCCGAATAATGGATTTTTTTTTTTACTGTTTGGACATAGGCGGCCCGAATAAACACTTAGGTGGTCCACCCAAGACTTCTATGCAAAAAAATATATACTAAGATGTGAATTGTCATTCTACATTTTTAAAAATAATAATACATTTTTTAAAAACTGTCAGAATGACACACATGCACATGGCGGACAGTGTGCTTTCCTTCGGCAAGTTGTCAACAGCGAAAGAGAAGTCTGATTTTCGAACTGATAGACCTGATTCTGTTACAAAGGGGTTTTATGGTGGCTGTTTTACATTGCTCTGTTACATGTCTTTTGGAAACTCACCTGTAATTGCTATTTGAAATGGGGAAAATAGCATACTATCAGGGTAGCCTGGAGGGCTATATGCGCAGCGCACCTCTGGAAACACTATATTCAAAAGTTTGTTTTCTAAGTAAAATTAATAATCTCAAATGTCATGCCAATGTCAAGTATAATTACATTTAGACAAGGCTTTTTCATTGTTAAAATAGGCATACCATATTTTTCTTCCCTCAAACTGAACACATAATACTAACTCCTTTCGTATATCCTGATATTTCGATTAACCATCCCTAGTGTGTTGGGTCTAGAACCAGGTTAGGCAGAGTTGATATTCGATTAACCATCCCTAGTGTGTTGGGTCTAGAACCAGGTTAGGCAGAGTTGATATTCGATTAACCATCCCTAGTGTGTTGGGTCTAGAACCAGGTTAGGCAGAGTTGATATTCGATTAACCGTCCCTAGTGTGTTGGGTCTAGAACCAGGTTAGGCAGAGTTGATATTCGATTAACCTTCCCTAGTGTGTTGGGTCTAGAACCAGGTTAGGCAGAGTTGATATTCGATTAACCTTCCCTAGTGTGTTGGGTCTAGAACCAGGTCAGGCAGAGTTGATATTCGATTAACCATCCCTAGTGTGTAGGGTCTAGAACCAGGTTAGGCAGAGTTGATATTCGATTAACCTTCCTTAGTGTGTTGGGTCTAGAACCAGGTTAGGCAGAGTTGATACGAGATGGGGCCAGTTAGTATGAACTGGGTGAACAGCAGATGAGGTCCTAAAGGTGAGATGCTAACTCTCACACCCTGGCTGGGCTTGAGGCCAGAGGGGTCTGGTCAGGGAAAGATGAGCACTGTCTGCAGAAGGTTGTGTGTGTGTGTGTACATTATATGCCATGAGATGGGTGTGTCTGGGTGTTGGCCAGAATGACTCAAACCCAGAATGTGGTTTGGTGGGTGGGTGGGTGTGTTGACTGGGTGATTACGTGAGTGGAGCCTATAGACAAGAAGCAGTGTATTGGAAGATTCTAAATGGATCTGTGAACAGTTTTAAAGTATATTTGTGTGTGACCACAGAGCTGAACTCAGAGTTCATTCCCTCTGCAGAGTCAGTGGCTCTTGGCAGCCATGTCAGGGATTTTTCAGGATCAAAATGGGGCTTAGGTGGTGGGCGTGACGGGGCCAGTGGGCTTGGCCAATGGCGCGGTCACCGACGGCACATTTTTGAGCCCCTCTTGGCCGCAGAGACCAAATGTTGCCGTTTTTTAAAGCAAATTTCCTACAATTCTACACATTTTGCCATGGCTCATGCCATTTTCTTATGCTGAGTGACTCAAACATAAGAAAAATCAATGGGGCAAGTTATAGGTTCATTATCTTTCCTACATGGTTTATATCTGGTTTTAGTCGTATTAAATGTGGCGATATGACGTAAATGCGCAAAGTAAACCGTATAGTGGGTACATTTCAGCAACAACTTAGAGCGTTGGAGTGCGAGGCTAAACTTCTCCACTGTCTTGGTCCCCTGGATCCCACATTGTAAGTGTGTGTGAAGCGAAGTATCGGCGCATGTGCACGGCTATGTTTGACTGTGAGAGTGAAGTCTTGTATCTTGCTCATCGCAGTAGTTGCCGTGCAGCTTGTGTAACGTCCGCTGACTAACTTCACATTTCCACAGAAAATTGTTTTGCCACCCCTTTTGATCACTTTTCTAATGCAGAAAAAAAGCCTCTGTGGGAAATCTGGTTTCGGTCTGAGGGTTGAATGGTCGAGTGTGTGTGCTTTCGTCCAAGTGAGGGGGTGTATGTCTCTCAATAACAGCTATGCCTATGTTACGTGTGTGTGTGGCAGTCAATCTTAAATGACACAGGAGAATAAAGGGGGTGCTCAGAAAGGTGTTTCCCTGTCGTTTCAGGCTGGGCTATGCAACTACCTCTAACACAGTACACACACACACTGCTCCCATTTTGCGAGATTGTGTGGACTGAGGTAGCTGAATGAAGCCTCAACTGCACAGTGAGTTTGTTTTATTTTTAGAGAGTAGCATTGCTGCCTTACATGACAGACACTGACGGATTGGGAAATCAACACCAGCCACCAGCAAAATGCTAGAATGTATGTAAGAGTGTCTATTCTTACTGGCCACATTGGTGGGTAGTCACACAGCATTTGGGAGCGGTTGTATTAAATTTTTTTCCATAGTTCTGTGCGTATGTCAGTGCTGGAAGAGAGTCTCAACGCCACAGTGGTGAAAGCAGGGTGGGGTACTGCGTGGGTTCATACAATAGATAGAAAGATGGAGACCTTGCTTGCTGGAAAAGGGATAGAATACCCTGTGATAAATTGTTTTCGCATTACAAAACCATGTGCATGTGATTTCTTGGCTTGGACAAAATGTGAGTGGCTGGTGAAATGTGGGCTGTGAATGGTGGACTACAAAGCACACAAAAAATGAGGAGGTAAAGGTGATTGAGTTATGGGGCTAGTGGATGGAGGGATGGGTAGGTAGTGGGAGGGGCTAGTGGATGGATGGAGGGGCTAGTGGATGGATGGAGGGGCTAGTGGAGGGAGGGAGGGGCTAGTGGAGGGAGGGAGGGGCTAGTGGTGGGGGAGATGGATGGAGTAGCTCGTTTTTGGGATGAAGTGACTAGTGGAGGGAGCAATGGACAGTTGAAGTCGGAAGTTTACGTACACTTAGGTTGGAGTCATTAACTTGTTTTTCAACCACTCCACAAATTTCTTGTTAACAAACTATGGTTTTGGAAAGTTGGTTAGGACATCTACTTTGTGCGTGACAAGTAATTTTTCCAACAATTGTTTAGACAGATTATTTCACTTATAATTCACTGTATCACAATTCCAGTGGGTCAGAAGTTTACATACACAAAGTTGACTGTGCCTTTAACCTGTTACTCCTACCCCCTACTTTTTCTAACATTCTGTTAAAAATCACGCAACATTTCAGCGCCCTGCTGCTCATGCCAGGAATATAGTATATGCATATGATTAGTATGTGTGGATAGAAAACACTCAGACGTTTATAAAACTGGTTAAATCACGGCTGTGACTATAACAGAACGTGCGTTTCATCGAAAAGTGCAGGAAAGTCTGATCACTGAAAATGGAAAAATATATCCATGCGCGACTTGAACCCATTGATAAAGGTGAACCACATTTAATGGGGCTGAGGTTGCAATACCTACAGCTTCCACACTTTGTCTAGAGTCTTGTCATTTGCCTACTATTTGTTTCTTGGTCAAACAGACGCAAGGCAGCGCATTTCTTCCGGTCACCGACCGGATATTTTGGTTGAGATTTACCCGGACATTATTTCCAGACGGAGAGCTAAAGAATATACTTCGCCTCGTGATCAATTTGATCGCTTATTAACGTTTACTAATACCTAAAGTTGCATTACAAAAGTATTTCGAAGTGTTTGTAATGAATGTTTTATATTTTATTTGTGCGGTTTGTGTAGCGACGACTATGCTAATTATTTTGTTTACGTCCCCTGCGGGTCTTTTGGAGTGTTACATGCTATCAGATAATAGCTTCTCATGCTTTCGCCGAAAAGCATTTTAAAAATCTGACTTGTTGCCTGGATTCACAACGAGTGTAGCTTTAATTCAATACCCTGCATGTGTATTTTAATGAACGTTTTTTAACTAGTACTATTAGCATTTAGCGTAGCGCATTTGCATTTCCAGATGTCTAGATGGGACGCCTGTGTGTCAGGTAGGAGCAAGAGGTTAAACAGCTCAGAAAATTCCATGAAATGTCATGGCTTTAGAAGCTTCTGATAGGCTAGTTGACATCATTTGAGTCAATTGGAGGTGTACCTGTGGATGTATTTCAAGGCCTACCTTCAAACTCAGTGCCTCCTTTCTTGACATCATGGGAAAATCAAAATAAATCAGCCAAGACTCCATTAAAAAAAAAATTGTAGACCTCCACAAGTCTGGTTCATTCTTGGGAGCAATTTCCAAATGCCTGAAGGTACCACGTTCATCTGTACAAACAATAGTACGCAAGTATAAACACCAAGGGACCACGCAGTCGTCATACCGCTCAGGAAGGAGATCTCCAACAGATTAACTTACTTTGGTGCAAGTAGTGCAAATCAATCCCAGAACAACAGCAAAGGACCTTGTGAATATGCTGGAGGAAACAGGTACACAAGTATCTATATCCACATTAAGAGTCCTATATTGACATAACCTGAAAGACCGCTCAGCAAGGAAGAAGCCACTGCTCCAAAACCGCCATAAAAAAGCCAGACTACGGTTTGCAACTGCACATGGGGACAAAGATTGTACTTTTTGGAGAAATGTCCTCTGCTCTGATGAAGAAAAAGAGAACCTTGTGGCCATAATGACCATCGTTATGTTTGGAGGAGAAGGGGGAGGCTTGCAAACTGAAGAACACCATCCCAGCCGTGAAGCACGAGGGTGGCAGCATCATGTTGTGAGGGTACTTTGGTGAAGTAGGGACCGGTGCACTTCACAAAAGAGAGAGCATCATGGGGCAATAAAATTGTGGATATATTGAAGCAACATCTCAAGACATAAGTCAGCAAGTTAAAGCTTGGTCGCAAATGGGTCTTCCAAATGGACAATAGCCCCAAGCATACTTCCAAAGTTGTGGCAAAATGGCGTAACTTTTTTAGGATAGGGGGCAGCATTTGGAATTTTGGATGAAAAGCGTGGCCCAAGTAAACTGCCTGCTACTCAGGCACAGAAGCTAGGATATGCATATATTTGGTAGATTTGGATAGAAAACACAGTTTTTCCAAAACTGTTAAAATAATGTCTGTGGGTATAACAGAACTTATATGGCAGGCGAAAACCCGAGAGAAATCCATCCAGGAAGTGCCATTATTTTGAAATGGCTGTTTTTCCAATGAAAGCCCATCTACCATTTAAAGGGATAGGACCCAGCTTTCATTCCCTATTGCTTCCACTAGTTGTGAACAGTCTTTAGACATTGTTTCAGGCTGTTATTCTGAAAAATTAGGGAGAATGACCACATTGAGGGAGTGGACCCTGTGATGTCCCCAGAGCTCTTCGCTGCGCGACCGAGAGTGCTCCTTTCTCGTTTTTCTTTTATATTTACAACGCTTTTGTCCGGTTGAAATATTGATTATTTAGGCTAAAAACAATGGAGGGGCTTTTGGAGGGAAGGAAGGGATGGATGCAGGGGCTTGTGGAGGGACGGGGTGGATGCAGGGGCTTGTGGAGGGAAGGGATGGATGCAGGGGCTTGTGGAGGGAAGGGATGGATGCAGGGGCTTGTGGAGGGAAGGGATGGATGCAGGGGCTTGTGGAGGGAAGGGATGGATGCAGGGGCTTGTGGAGGGAAGGGATGGATGCAGGGGCTTGTGGAGGGAAGGGATGGATGCAGGGGCTTGTGGAGGGACGCGGTGGATGCAGGGGCTTGTGGAGGGACGGGGTGGATGCAGGGACGCGGTGGATGCAGGGGCTTGTGGAGGGACGGGGTGGATGCAGGGGCTTGTGGAGGGACGGGGTGGATGCAGGGGCTTGTGGAGGGAAGGGGTGGATGCAGGGGCTTGTGGAGGGAAGGGGTGGATGCAGGGGCTTGTGGAGGGAAGGGGTGGATGCAGGTGCTTGTGGAGGGAAGGGGTGGATGCAGGGGCTTGTGGAGGGAAGGGGTGGATGGATGCAGGGGCTTGTGGAGGGAAGGGGTGGATGGATGCAGGGGCTTGTGGAGGGAAGGGGTGGATGGATGCAGGGGCTTGTGGAGGGAAGGGGTGGATGGATGCAGGGGCTTGTGGATGCAGGTGCTTGTGGATGCAGGGGCTTGTGGAGGGAAGGGGTGGATGCAGGGGCTTGTGGATGCAGGGGCTTGTGGAGGGACGGGGTGGATGCAGGGGCTTGTGGAGGGACGTGGATGGATGCAGGGGCTTGTGGAGGGAAGGGGTGGATGCAGGGGCTTGTGGAGGGACGGGGTGGATGCAGGGGCTTGTGGAGGGACGTGGATGGATGCAGGGGCTTGTGGAGGGAAGGGGTGGATGCAGGGGCTTGTGGATGCAGGGGCTTGTGGAGGGACGGGGTGGATGCAGGGGCTTGTGGAGGGAAGGGGTGGATGCAGGGGCTTGTGGAGGGACTGGGTGGATGCAGGGGCTTGTGGATGGATGCAGGGGCTTGTGGAGGGAAGGGGTGGATGCAGGGGCTTGTGGAGGGAAGGGGTGGATGCAGGGGCTTGTGGAGGGAAGGGGTGGATGCAGGGGCTTGTGGATGCAGGGGCTTGTGGAGGGACGGGGTGGATGCAGGGGCTTGTGGAGGGAAGGGGTGGATGCAGGGGCTTGTGGATGCAGGGGCTTGTGGAGGGATGCAGGAGCTTGTGGAGGGAAGGGATGGATGCAAGGGATGGATGGGCTAGTGGGTGGGTGGATGTATGGAGGGGCCAGTGGGTGGAGAGGGATGATGGAGGGGTAGTAGAGGAATGTGTTCATGGATAACATTAGCAGTGGATAGGAGGAAGACTGGATAGGAAGATGGAGGAGGAAAGATATGATTACAGAGCCTGACAATTTATTTTTCCAAACAATGTTTTTGAGATAAAATACAAAAATTAGGCAAGCAATGGGAATCTGTTTTATCTAATAGTGTATCAAACCGCCCTTCGTACATCAGCTGATATCTCAAAGTGCTGTACAGAAACCCAGCCTAAAACTCCAAACAGCAAGCAATGCAGGTGTAGAAGCACGGTGGCTAGGAAAAACTCCCTCGAAAGGCCAAAACCTAGGAAGAAACCTAGAGAGGAACCAGGCTATGTGGGGTGGCCAGTCCTCTTCTGGCTGTGCCAGGTGAAGATTATAACAGAACATGGCCAAGATGTTCAAATGTTCATAAATGACCAGCATGGTTGAATAATAATAAGGCAGAACAGTTGAAACTGGAGCAGCAGCACTGTCAGGTGGACTGGGGACAGCAAGGAGTCATCATGTCAGGTAGTCCTGGGGTATGGTCCTTGGGCTCAAGTCCTCAGAGAGAGAGAAAGAAAGAGAGAAGGAGAGAATTAGAGAACGCACACTTAGATTCACACAGGACACCGATTAGGACCGGAGAAGTACTCCAGATATAACAAACTGACCCTAGGCCCCCGACACATGAATTACTGCAGCATAAATACTGGAGGCTGAGACAGGAGGGGTCAGAAGACACTGTGGCCCCATCCGAGGACACCCCCGGACAGGGCCAAACAGGAAGGATATAACCCCACCCACTTTGCCAAAGCACAGCCCCCACACCACTAGAGGGATATCTTCAACCACCAACTTACCATCCTGAGACAAGGCTGAGTATAGCCCACAAAGATCTCCGCCATGGCACAACCCAAGGGGGGGCGCCAACCCAGACAGGATGACCACATCAGTGAATCAACCCACTCAGGTAACGCACCCCTTCCAGGGACGGCATGAGAGAGCACCAGTAAGCCAGTGACTCAGTGCCTGTAATAGGGTTAGAGGCAGAGAATCCCAGTGGAAAGAGGGGAACCGGCCAGGCAGAGACAGCAAGGGCGGTTCGTTGCTCCAGAGCCTTTCCGTTCACCTTCCCACTCCTGGGCCAGACTACACTCAATCATATGACCCACTGAAGAGATGAGTCTTCAGTAAAGACTTAAAGGTTGAGAACGAGTTTGCGTCTCTGACATGGGAAGGCAGACCGTTCCATAAAAATGGAGCTCTATAGGAGAAAGCCCTGCCTCCAGCTGTTTGCTTAGAAATTCTAGGGACAATTAGGAGGCCTGCGTCTTGTGACCGTAGCGTACGTGTAGGTATGTACGGCAGGACCAAATCAGAGAGGTAGGTAGGAGCAAACCCATGTAATGCTTTGTAGGTTAGCAGTAAAACCTTGATCAGCCCTTGCTTTGACAGGAAGCCAGTGTAGGGAGGCTAGCACTGGAGTAATATGATAATCTTTTTTGGTTCTAGTCAGAATTCTAGCAGCCGTATTTAGCACTAACTGAAGTTTATTTAGTGCTTTATTCGGGTAGCCGGAAAGTAGAGCATTGCAGTAGTCTAACCTAGAAGTGACAAAAGCATGGATTAATTTTTCTGCATAATTTTTGGACAGAAAGTTTCTAATTTTTGCAATGTTACGTAGATGGAAAAAAGCTGTCCTTGATATGTTCTTCAAAAGAGAGATCAGGGTCCAGAGTAACGCCAAGGTCCTTCAGTTTTATTTGAGACGACTGTACAACCATTAAGATTAATTGTCAGATTCAACAGAAGATCTCTTTGTTTCTTGGGACCTAGAACAAGCATCTCTGTTTTGTGGGAGTTTAAAAGTAGAAAGTTTGCAGCCATCCACTTCCTTATGTCTGAAACGCATGCTTCTAGCAAGGGCAATTTTCGGGCTTCACCATGTTTCATTGAAATGTACAGCTGTGTGTCATCCGCATAGCAGTGAAAGTTAACATTGTTTTCGAATAACATCCCCAAGAGGTAAAATATAAGCGAAAACAATAGTGGTCCTAAAACGGAACCTTGAGGAACACCGAAATTTACAGTTGATTTGTCAGAGGCCAAACCATTCACAGAGACATCTTTCCGACAGATAAGATCTAAACCAGGCCAGAACTTGTCCGTGTAGACCGATTTGCGTTTCCAATCTCTCCAAAAGAATGTGGTGATCGATGGTATCAAAAGCAGCACTAAGGTCTCGGTGCACGAGGACAGATGCAGAGCCTCGGTCCGATGCCATTAAAATGTCATTTACCACCTTCACAAGTGCCGTCTCAGTGCTATGATGGGGTCTAAAACCAGACTGAAGCATTTCGTATACATTGTTTGTCTTCAGGAAGGCAGCTGCGCAACAGCCTTTTCTAAAATTTTTGAGAGGAATGAAAGATTCGAAATAGTTTTTAAAAATATTTTCTGGGTCAAGGTTTGACTTTTTCAAGAGAGGCTTTATTACTGCCACTTTTAGTGAGTTTGGTACACATCCGGTGGCTAGAGAGCTGTTCATTATGTTCGACATAGGAGGGCCAAGCACAGGAAGCAGCTCTTTCAGTAGTTTAGTTGGAATAGGGTCCAGTATGCAGCTTGAAGGTTTAGAGGCCATGATTATTTTCATCATTGTGTCAAGAGATATAGTACTAAAACACTAACACACAGCGTCTCTCTTGATCCTAGGTCCTGGCATAGTTGTGCAGACTCAGGACAACCGAGCTTTGAAGGAAAACGCAGATTTAAAGAGGAGTCCGTAATTTGCTTTCTAATAATCATAATCTTTTCCTCAAAGAAGTTAATGAATTTATCACTGCTAAAGTGAAAGTCATCCTCTCTTGGGGAATGCTGCTTTTTAGTTAGCTTTGCGACCGTATCAAAAAGGAATTTCAGATTGTTCTTATTTTCCTCAATTAAGTTAGAAAAATGGGATGATCGAGCAGCAGTAAGGGCTCTTCGGTACTGCACGGTACTGTCTTTCCAAGCTAGTCGGAAGACTTCCAGTTTGGTGTGGCGCCATTTCCGTTCCAATTTTCTGGAAGCTTGCTTCAGAGCTTGGGTATTTTCTGTGTACCAGGGAGCTAGTTTCTTATGAGAAATGTTTTTAGTTTTTAGGGGTGCAACTGCATCTAGGGTATTGCGGTCATTAGGGTCATTTCCCCCAACTTTTTGATAAAAAGCATGCAAAATTAACGCCCTGCTACTCATGCCAGGAATATAGTATATGCATATGATTATGTGTGGATAGAAAACACTCTGAAGTTTATAAAACTGGTTAAATCATGTCTGACTATAACAGAACGTGTGTAGCAGGCAAAACCCCAAGGAAAAACTGTTCACAAAAAAAAATGTATATATCCCTCCGCCAGTTCCCTGTATTGTCTATGGCAAAAGAAAAATGGATAGCGCCCAGTTTACAGTTCCTACAGCTTCCACACGATGTCTCCAGTATTGGGAATTGGGTTGAAGTTAATCTTTGGTGAAATGAAGAATAGGCACTTCCTGTCAGAGGGTACACGGTGGATAGTTTTGAAAGAGAGAAAATCGTCCATGATTTCTTGACTTGCTGCTATTGAATACAGATCGCCCCGTCATCAATTTGATCGATTATTAACGTTTACAACTACCTAAAGTTGGATTACAAAAGTAATTTGAAGTATTTTGTTAAAGTTTATAGGCAACTTTTTTTATTTTATAAAATGACGTTGCGTTTTGGAAAGCTGTTTTTTTCTGGATCAGACAGGCTATATAAATGGACATTTTGGGTATACATGGATGGAATTCATCGAAAAAAAATAACCAATTGTGATGTTTATGGGACACATTGGACTGCCAACAAAGAAGCTTGTCAAAGGTAATGAATGTTTTATATTTTATTTCTGTGTTTTGTGTAGCGCCGGCTACGCTAATTCTTTTGTTTACGTCTCGTTCAGGTATTTCGGGGGGTGCATACTATCAGATAATAGCTTCTCATGCTTTTGCCGAAAAGCATTTTAAAATCGGACATGTTGGCTCGATTCACAACGAGTGTAGCTTTAATTGAGTACCCTGCATGTGTGATTTAATGGAAGTTTGAGTTTTATTGAGTACTATTTGGATTTGGCGCTACGCATTTCCCCAGGCTACTGGCTAGGTGAGACGCTGACGTCTCAGTGGCCGTAAGAGGTTAAATTGAGTTCCTCAGTTAAGCGGTTAACTGATTTTGAAAGCCTTTTGGAGTGGGTCTGTGGACTTTTCCATGTGAATATTAAAGTCACCAAAGATTAGAATATTATCTGCTATGACTACAAGGTCCAATAGGAACTCAGTGAGGAACGCTGTATATGGCCCAGGAGGGTTGTAAAACAGTAGCTATAAAAAGTGTTTGAGTAGGCTGCATAGATTTCATGACTAGAAGCTCAAAAGACAAACGTCTTTTTTTATTTTTTTTTATTTTTGGTAAATTGAAATTTGCTATCGTAAATGTTAGCAACACCTCCGCCTTTGCGGGATGCACGGGGGATATGGTCACTAGTGTAGCCAGGAGGTGAGGCCTCATTTAACACAATAAATTCATCAGGCTTAAGCCATGTTTCAGTCAGGCCAATCACATCAAGATTATGATCAGTGATTAGTTCATTGACTATAATTGTCTTTGAAGTGAGGGATCAAACATTAAGTAGCCCTATTTTGAGATGTGAGGTATCATGATCTCTTTCAATAATGACAGGAATGGAGGTGGTCTTTATCCTAGTGAGATTGCTAAGGCGAACACCGCCATGTTTAGTTTTGCCCAACCTAGGTCGAGGCACAGACACGGTCTCAATGGTGATAGCTGAGCAGACTACACTGACTGTGCTAGTGGCAGACTCCACTATGCTGGCAGGCTGGCTAACAGCCTGCTCCCTATTTCATTGTGAAGCTAGAGGAGTTAGAGCCCTGTCTATGTTGGTAGATAAGATGAGAGCACCCCTCCAGCTAGGATGGAGTCCGTCACTCCTCAGCAGGTAAGGCTTGGTCCTGTTTGTGGGTGAGTCCCAGAAAGAGGGCCACTTATCTACAAATTCTATCTTTTGGGAGGGGCAGAAAACAGTTTTCAACCAGCGATTGAGTTGAGACTCTGCTGTAGAGCTCATCACTCCCCCTAACTGGGAGGGGGCCAAAGACAGTTACTCGATGCCGACACATCTGTACACATCAGTGTACTATTTATTATTCAAGATTGGAAAGGAAGGAGAAGGAAAAATTATGGGAGTAAAGAGTGAAGTGAGTGTGGAAAGGTAAAGAGAAGGAAAGGAAGGAAGACCAGTGAAGAAAAGAGGAGAATAAAAAGTTAAGAGTATGAAGAGCGACAAGGAGAGTGAAGAAGAGCAGACAGAAGTACAATGGCTCTTTCCAAGAAACAGAAATGCACTTTTTATGACATGAGAGAATTTCCATTTATACTCTCAGGTCAAGACGATAGTTGTTAACTGCACCCTTTGTAATTCCTCTTTCATTTGACAGCCGGGGAAGAACAGCAGTGGTAGAACATCAACAGAAGAAAAAGCATAAAGCCTCTCTGATTGCCGTGTTGGTATGCCCTCTGTTACCACATTCTTCAAGAAGGTAGAGCCTTCCCAAGAAGAATATGATTTAGCTGTGCAGGAGGGTGTCTTTGTATACCACACTATGCTACACAATCATAGTTAATGATCTATGGACTGCACAGCACAACTGACACGGAAGCTTTATGAGTCAAAGTTTACATGTGTTAGGACAAAATGTGATGCCATAGTGAGTAACGTGTTAGCAACATGGGCAGCTTCTTTGGCAAACACAGGACCTAGACCAGGTTAAATTTGTGTCCCTGTCTAGTCATGGATATGTAAAGCTGCTGCCAATAGTAGTCAGATATCGTAAGATTTATGATGGCAGCACATCTGTGGAAACAAAACTGCTTGATTTTGTTAAATTGAAAGGAGAAACAGCAGAGGAAATTGCAGCTGAGGTCCTGGTGGTCATACAAAAATGTAACCTGAAACATTCTCTGCCGACAACACAAATACCAAAAATGTGCTGCAGCGGGAGGTGATTGGCTTAGGTTGTCCTGTACACATCATTCATAACACGGCCAGAACAGCTTGTTGAGTACCTGCTCACAAAGATATTTTCATGTCAGAGTAGAAAGACTGAAGAGCTTTTGTGAGTTTGTTGGCCAGGAGTACCATAACATTTTAGGACACAGCAATGTTCGCTTGTTTGACAAGGTTACCAGCCTGCAAGAGTTCCTGAAGGGGAGTTGGATTGAAGAATGGAAAACATCTGAGACACCACGTAGTCTGAGATGGAGCACGGTGGTTACCCACTTCAAAGAGAATGACATCCCACACACTAACCGGGCTAGATTAGCATCTGTTGTCATGTGCTTACCTGGAAGTAATGCACCAGTCGGGAGATTGTTCTCCCAAATGAATGATATATGGACAGCAGCAAGAAATAGGTTCACTGTTCCTACCATCAAGGCCATGCTTATTGTGAAGACAAACTTCTACCTCCCCTGCCAGGAGTTTATGGAGAAGCTGGCCAAAAACAGAGCAATCCTGAAGAAAATACATTCTTCTGAGAAGTATACAGTTGAAGTCGGAAGGTTACATACACCATAGTGAAATACATTTAAACTCAGTTTTTCACAATTCCTGACATTTAATCCTTGTAAAAAATCCCTGTCTTAAATCAGTTAGGAACACCACTTTATTTTAAGACTGAAATGTCAGAATGATAGTATATAGAGTGATTTATTTGAGCTTTTATTTATTTCATCACATTCCCAGTGGGCCAGGAGTTTACATACACTCAATGAGTATTTGGTAGCATTGCCTTTAAATTGTTTAGCTTGGGTCAAATGTTTTGGGTAGCCTTCCACAAGCTTCCCACAATAAGACGGGGGAATTTTGGCCCATTTCCCCCTGACAGAACTGCTGTAACTTAGTCAGGTTTTGTATTCGATTTAGGTCAGGGCTTTGTGATTGCTACTCCAATACCTTGACTTTGTTGTCCTTAACCTCTTGCTCCTACCTGACACGCAGGCGTCCCATCTAGACATCTGGAAATGCAAATGCGCTACGCTAAATGCTAACACACACTCCACATTTGGAGGACCCATTTGCGACCAAGATTTAACTCCCTGACTGATGTCTTGAGATGTTGCTTCAATATATCCACATATTTTTTCCTCCCTCATGATGCCATCTATTTTTGTGAAGCGTTTGGAAATTGCTCCCAAGGATGAACCAGACTTGAGGTCTACTATTTTTTTTTCCTGAGGTTTTGGCTGATTTCTTTTGATTTTCCCATGATGTCAAGCAAAGAGGCACTGAGTTTGAAGGTAGGCCTTGAAATACATCCACAGGTACACCTTCAAATGGTCAATTAGCCTATCAGAAGCTTCTAAAGCCATTACACCATTTTCTTGAATTTTCAAGCTGTTTATTAAAGGCACAGTCAACTTAGTGTAAACTTCCGACTTGAACTGTACGTATTAGGTTGGTGTAAGTATATTATGTAGTTACCAACCTCATCATATTTCTTATGTTTATTATTATGTATTTCACATTCAGTTGAAGTCAGACGTTTACCTACACTTAGGTTGGAGTCATTAGAACTTCAACCATTCCACAAATATCTTGTTAACAAACTATAGTGTTGGCGAGTCGGTTAGGACATCTACTTTGCAAGACACAAGTCATTTTTCCAACAATAGTTTACAGACATTATTTCACTGTATCACAATTCCAGTGGGTCAGAAGTTTGCATACACTAAGTTGACTGTGCCTTTTAAACATCTTGGAAAATTCCAGAAAATTATGTCATGTCTTTAGAAGCTTCTGATAGGCTAATTGACATCATTTGAGTCAGTTGGAGGTGTACCTGTGGATGTATTTCAAGGCCTACCTTCAAACTCAGTGCCTCTTTGCTAGGTACCTAACGCTTGCTAGCTCGCTAATGTTAGCGTCGCTAGTAAATGACTACACCATAGTCGTGGGTCTGCAAAATCAAGCAAATGGTTTTGAACTCATGACAATCATGTTTTGACATTGTAGTGGCTATTGCTGTTAGTTTTTTGCTTACTGACATTGCGAATATCATATTTTGGGCATTTAACTCTGATTTAATTAGCTATGTATCTAATCTGGTTTCAGTATGCGAATGGACGAAGTCCCAAATTCCCACAAAATACTGCGAGAATTTGCATGCTCGTGGATACGGAGCCCCAGAAATATTAAATATGGTGACGGATTAGGAGCCACTCTCTTCAAAATATCACAGCCTCTTGCCATATGGATATGGCACATATCAGTATCTCAATTTTTATAAAAATTGGATTAATCGTGCAGCCCTACATTGACCCAATAGCAGCCTAACCTAAATTACTTTTCAGAGGGAAATCAATATTAACATTTTGAGACGCCGTAGCCAGTATGAACTTCGTCAAAATAATCTAAGGTAATGACAGATTTCATGAGTTTTTACGTTTTTTTGCTTAGGACATTTTAGTCGTGCTATTTGACATTTAACTAAAATGTTTGGTGCACTATTTCGCCATGGAAAAAACGTGCATGAAAATGAGTCGTCTCTCGTTGAATGATAACACACCTTTATTGAATAATCCGTACTGTCGACCAATCACCCACGAAGGGGCGTATATTTAGCCTCAGAACTTCGGTTTGTTCGGACACCAAAAATATTCTGGAGGCAATCAAAAATATCTCTCACAGTCCAAAATGTCATCATAATATATCCACGAACTCCACCGAACTGTTTCGGCTGGGAAGCACGCGGACGCCTTATTAACCTGTTGCGACGGGCAATCCCGTTTCCGGGAGCGTAATTATAGCCTCAAGCTCATTACCATAACGCCACGTTAACTATTCATGAAAATCGCAAATGAAATGAAATAAATATATTGGCTCACAAGCTTAGCCTTTTGTTAACAACACTATCATCTCAGATTTTCAAAAAATGCTTTTCAACCATAGCTACACAAGCATTTGTGTAAGAGTATTGATAGCTAGCATAGCATTAAGGCTAGTATTCAGCAGGCAACATTTTCACAAAAACAAGAAAAGCATTCAAATAAAATCATTTACCTTTGAAGAACTTTGGATGTTTTCAATGAGGAGACTCTCAGTTAGATAGCAAATGTTCAGTTTTTCCAAAAAGATTATTTGTGTAGGAGAAATCGCTCCGTTTTGTTCATCACGTTTGGCTAAGAAAACCCCCCGAAAAGTCATTACAACGCAAACTTTTTTCCAAATTAACTCCATAATATCGACAAACATGGCAAACGTTGTTTAGAATCAATCCTCAAGGTGTTTTTCACATATCTATTCGATGATAAGTCACTCGTGGCAGTTTGGTTTCTCCTCTGTTCAAAATGGAAAAATGCACGCACCTGGAGATTACGCAATAGTTTCGATGGAGGACACCGAGCGGACACCTGGTAAATGTAGTCTCTTATGGTCAATTTTCCAATGATATGCCTACAAATACGTCACAGTGCTGCAAACACCTTGGGGAAACGACAGAATGTGTAGGCTCATTCCTTGTGCATTCACAGCCATATAAGGAGACATTGGAACACAGCGCCTCAAATCTGGCTCACTTCCTGTATGAAATTTCATCTTTGTTTCACCTGTAGCATTAGTTCTGTGGCACTCACAGACAATATCTTTGCCGTTTTGGAAATGTCAGTGTTTTCCAACGCTGTCAATTATATGCATAGTCGAGCATCTTTTTGTGACAAAACATCTTGTTTAAAACGGGAACGTTTTTCATCCAAAAATGAAATGCTGCGCGCAAAGGTTCAAGAGGTTAAGTCTCCCTCGCGTCTCTTCTCTCTCTCTCACTGTGTACAAAAGAAGACATTGCTTCTTCCATGCGAATGTTGATTACAACAATAAAATAAGTCACAGATGAAAGGGAAAATTGTTTTTCGTCAGTAGCCCCATGAAATCAGCCTATTCACCTGCATTGTGAGTAGGCCTAGGCTACATCTTGATTTACGCAAAGTATCAATATATTTACTGTTCAAATAAATGATTAGTGTTATTAGGAACAAAGTCACATTGATTGTATAAACCACACAGGTCAGGTCATTATCGCCACAGGACAACGCAGACGGAATCATGTATTTCAGACATTAAAACGGAATTCAACAATATTTTTTATTGAACTTATTAATAGGATATCAACTAAATGCATTAATTAGCCCAAATGCATCAGTGATTTGTATTGTCATGTAACTTTCTGAAACGGCACAACACGGTGTGTTTAGCCGTTAGCGATGATGCTAATGAAAACAGTCTTCTGGTAGACTGAAATGATTTCCCATAAACCTTCTCAATTAGATGTTAACTGCAAAGTAGCCAAAGTAGACTACCTGGCAGAATTATATATTATTTGTATCAATCCAATGGCCATTTGTTTTGAAAACTGCAATATGAGCACTACCGAAACATCGCTAACCAAACAACTGTCTCTGGCTGGTGCACAGTTGAATTAAAGGGTAACTACACCCAAAATTCCCAGACCTCAAAAGTTGTCTCTGGGTGTGTTTTTAAGCTTTGTTGCGGATTTAGAACATCCAATTTGTTTGTTTTTCTAATAAAAAGTGTGATTTAATTAAATATATATTTTAGTGAAAAACTGGGGAAACGTCATTCTTGGGGGGGAGAATGGACTCGGGAAGAGAATAAAATAGATTTGATAGGACCTTAATTATAAATTGGTGTGTCCAAACCTTGTGCTGGGGCAGTAAACTGGAAAAAGTTGCTGTTGCACAAGTGGAAATGGTGGCGCCAGTGGAAATGGTGGCGCCGGTGGGAAAAGTTAGTCTAAAACCTGTACCTCATGAACATAAAATAAGTGTCTAGACTTCCTAAAGGTAACATAGTCATACGTTAATATGTCAATGTTGATTATGTACCTTATGTACTCTGTCAGCAGTGTGTAGGTATGGGGGCGTTCCTGGACAAGCCTAAGACCGAGAAGCACACGGCCCATGGCCAGGGCAACGGGCTGCACTATGGCCTGAGTAGCATGCAGGGCTGGCGGGTGGAGATGGAGGATGCCCACACTGCCATGGTGGGCCTTCCCCAAGGCCTCAACGACTGGTCCTTCTTCGCCGTCTATGACGGGCACGCCGGCTCCCGCGTCGCCAACTACTGCTCTTCCCACCTGCTGGAGCACATCCTGTTAGGGGGGGCTGAGTTCACCCCGGGTATGGGCTCAGTGGAGGGCGTGAAAGATGGGATCCGCGCTGGCTTCCTGAGGATCGACGAGTACATGCGCAACTTCTCGGACCTGCGGCATGGGTTGGATCGCAGCGGCTCCACGGCAGTGGGTGTGCTGCTAAGCCCCTCCCACCTCTACTTCATAAACTGTGGCGACTCCCGGGCCGTGCTGAGCCGAGAAGGGCGAGTTGGATTCTCCACACAGGTACAATACTACGCACTAGACCAGGACTCTCCAACCCTATTCCTGGATAGCAACCGTCCTGTAGGTTATCACTCAAACTCTAATCTAGAGCACCTGACTCTAATAGTTAGCTGGTTGATGTGCCTAACCAGGTTAGTTACAACTGGGGTTGGAGTGAACCTACAGGAGAGTAGCTCTCCAGAAACAGGGTTGGAGAACCCTGCACTAGATATATAATGGCCCAATACTATACAATATATCTATACATACTGGGATGCATGCATATATACATACATACTGGGATACACACAAAGGGAGAGTGGGTGGAAGGAGGGAGGGATTTTCTACACGGGTATAATACTGAGGGTGAGTAAGGGGAGAGGGTGGGATTGATGAAGAGACTGAGCGATAGTGACATTAATCATGTATTTTTAGGGGATCTGTTTGAGCTAGGTGAGATGCAGAATCTCTAATCTTGATCATGTAATGAGTAGTTATTTGGGATGCACATATGACCCCCCCCTTTAGGACCACAAGCCGTGTAACCCCAGAGAGAAGGAGCGTATCCAGAATGCAGGGGGGTCAGTGATGATCCAGAGGGTGAATGGTTCCCTGGCTGTGTCCAGAGCCCTGGGGGATTATGACTACAAGTGTGTGGATGGGAAGGGTCCCACAGAACAGCTGGTCAGCCCAGAGCCAGAGGTGTGTTTTTAAAAAGCCTTTATTACTGTAGCATGTTAATTGGAACAGCTTATTGTTCTTTGTCCTTGTTGAGGTGTGTGTGATCTCTCAGGCTGAGGTGTGTGTTCCTCCCCCAGGTGTGTGTGTTGGAGCGTGCTGCCGAGGGGGATGAGTTTGTGGTGCTGGCGTGCGATGGGATTTGGGATGTGATGTCTAACGAGGAGCTGTGCGAGTTCGTCAGGTCCCGGCTACAGGTGTTTGACGACCTGGAGAGAGTCTGCAACGCTGTGGTGGACACCTGCCTGCACAAGGTAAACTTCACACAATGTTTCTGCCACTGTTTCTTATGACCGAAAAGAGCATCTGGATATCAGAACAGCGATTACTCACCTCGAACTGGACAAAGAGTTTTTCTTTCGTGAGTCAGACGCAAAGGATTTACTACTGCAGCTGGACCATGCCCAAATCCCCGTCATTCGTATGAAGAGATAGCACTGATACAGATCCGGGTACCTTGTGAGAATTTGTTGGCGAGTGGGTAACCCGCCTCTTCCATCATATAGGCTAACATGCAATCATTGGAGAATAAACTGGATGAGCTCCGTTTGAGATTATCCAACCAAAATTGTAATCTCTTATGTTTCACCGAGTCGTGGCTGAACGACAACATGGATAATATACAGTTGGCTGGGTTTTCCGTGCATTGGCAAGACAGGCTAGCTACCTCTGGTAAAATGAGAGGTGGTAGTTTGTCAATAACAGCTGGTGCGTGAAACCTCATATTTGAGGTTTTGCTTGCCTGAGGTAGAGTACCTCATGGTAAGCTGTAGACTACACTATTTACCAGGAGAGTTTATCTATATTTTTTGTGGCTGTCTATTTACCACCACAAAGCGATGCTGCTACTAAGACCACACTCAACGAGCTGTGTTAGGCCATAAGCAAACAAGAAAATGCTCATCCAGAGGCGGCGCTCCTTGTGGCCGGGGACTTTAATGCAGGAAAACTTCAATCTGTTTTACCTAATTTCTGCCAGCATGTAACATGTGCAACTACAGGATTAAAAATCTGTAGACCACCTTTACTCCACACACAGAGATGCATACAAAGCTCTCCCTCGCCCTCCATTTGGCAAATTACCATAAGTCTATCCTCCTGCTTACAAACAAAACACTGAATCAGGAAATACCAGTGTCTCGCTCAATAGGAAAGTGGTCAGATGACGCAGATGCTAGCATAGACTGGAATATTTACTTTACCTTTATTTAACTAGGCAAGTCCGTTAATGCAACTGCTGTGTCAGATTTCAAATTTTTTTTAACGGAAAAAGCAAACCATGCAATCTGAGACGGCGCTCAAAAATGTAATAAAAATAATCTCCATTGGAGTCAGCATAAATTACATGATAAATATTCCCTTTGATGATCTTCGTCAGAATCGACTCCCGGGAATCCCAGGTCCACAATAAATGCTTGATTTGTTCGATAATGTCTGTTATTTATGTCCAATTAGCTACCTTTGTTAACGCTGGTGCTGGTCGAACATTTTTTCGGACAAGATCTTCAAAAAGTTATATTACAGGTCGAAACATTTCAAACTAAGTACAGAATCAATAATTAGGATGTTTTTATCGTAAATCTTCAATAAAGTTCCAACCGGAGAATTCCTTTGTGTCTTGAGGAGGAACAGAAAGCAGGAAGATATCATGTGGTATGCGCATGACCAGGACCTGGCTCTCTGCCAGTAAGCTGACTCTTTCCGCTCTTATTCAGTCCCACAACACAGTAGATTCCTCATTCAAGTTTCTATAGACAGCTGACATCTAGTGGAAGCCCTAGGAAGTGAATCTTCATTCATATCTCAATGTGATTTCAATAGGGAATGGGTTGAAAATATACCAACCTCAGGTTTCGCACTTCCTGTTTGGATTTCTTCTCAGTTTTTTGCCTGCCATATGAGTTATGTTGTACTCACAGACATCATTCACACAGTTTTAGAAACTTCTGAGTATTTTCTATCCATTACTGATTATAATATGCATATATTAGCAACTGAGACTGAGGAGCAGGCCGTTTACTCTGGGCACCTTTCATCCAAGCTACTCAATAGTCCCTCTGCAGCCATAAGACATTAATGCAACCTCTGTGTCAGATTTAAAACAAATAAAATAAAAATTTACGGAAAAAGCAAACCATGCAATAATCTGAGTACGGCATTCAGTCCAACTCAGCCAAAGAAATATCCGCCATGTTGTGTAGTCATCATTAGTCAGAAATAACATAATAAATATTCACTTACCTTTGATCTTCATCAGAATGCACTCCCAGGAATCCCAGTTACATAACAAATGTTTGGTTTGTTCGATAATGTCCAAATAGCTTTTGTTAGCACATTTTGTAAACAAATCCAAAATCACGAAGCGCGTTCACTAGAAGCGCGTTCACTAGGAGCAGACAATGTCAAAACGTTCCTATACAGTTCGTAGAAACATGTCAAACGATGTATAGCATTAATCTTTAGGATGTTTTTAACATATATCTTCAATAATGTTCCAACCGGAGAATTATTTTGTCTGTAGAAAAGCAATGGAACGCGAGCTAACTCTCTCATGACCGCGCGTCACGAGCCCGTGGCACTCTGCCAGACCACTGACTCAAACAGCCCTTATGAGCCCCTCCTTTACAGTAGAAGCCTCAAACAAGTTTCTAAAGACTGTTGACATCTACTGGAAGCCTTAGTGGGATATTGGTCATGTTGCACTTCCTATCCTCAATAGGGGCTGAGTTGAAAAACTACAAACCTCAGATTTCCCACTTCCTGGTTGGATTCTTTTCAGGTTTTTGCTTGCCATATGACTTCTGTTATACTCAGACATCATTCAAACAGATTTAGAAACTTCAGTGTTTTCTATCGAAATATACCAATTATATGTATATTCTAGCTTTTATGGCTGAGTCGCAGGAGGTTTACTCTGGGCACCTTATTCATCCAAACTACTCAATACTGCCCCCCAGTCACCAGGAAGTTGACAGCTTCCACCCCAAGCCATAAGACTTCTTAACAGTTAATCAAATACCCCCCTTCGTTTATTTTACGCTTACTGCTACTGTTTATTATCAATGAGTATTCACTTCTACCTACATGTACAGTTTAAGTCGGAAGTTTACATACACCTTAGCCAAACACATTTAAACTCAGTTTTTCACAATTCCTGACATTTAATCCTAGTACATTATTACTATCTTAGGTCAGTTAGGATCACAACTTTATTTTAAAAATGTGAAATAATTATAGAATAACAGATTTATTTCAGCTTTTATTTCTTTCATAACATTCCCAGTGGGTCAGAAGTTTACACACATTTGGTAGCATTGCTGTATTTTTTTTTCACTTGGGTCAATTGTTTTGGGTAGCCTTCCACAAGCTTCCCACAATAGGTTGGGTGAATTTTGGCCCATTCCTCCTGACAGAGCTGGTGTAACGGAGTCAGGTTTGTATGCCTCCTTGCTCACACACACTTTTTCAGTCCTGCCCACAAATGTTCTATAGGATTGAGGTCAGGGCTTTGTGATGGCCACTCCAATACCTTGACTTTGTTGTCCTGAAGCCATTTTGCCACAACTTTGGAAGTATGCTTGGGGTTTTTGTCCATTTGGAAGACCCATTTGCGACCAAGTTTCAACTTGCTGACTAATGTCTTGAGATGTTGCTTCAATATATCCACACAAGTTTCCTGCCTCATGAAGCCATCTATTTTTGTGAAGTGCACCAGTCCCTCCTGCAGCAAAGCACCCCCACAACATGATGCTGCCACCCCTGTGCTTCACATTTGGGATGGTGTTCTTCGGCTTGCAAGCCTCCCCCTTTTTCCTCCAAACATAACGATGGTCATTATGGCCAAAAAGTTATTTTTTTTGTTTCATCTGACCAGAGGACATTTCCCCAAAAAGTACGATCTTTGTCCCCATGTGCAGTTGCAAACCGTGGTCCGGCTTTTTATGGTGGTTTTGGAGCAGTGGATTCTTCCTTGCTGAGTGGCCTTTCAGGTTATGTCGGTATAGGACTTGTTTTACTGTGGATATAGATCCCTTTGTACCTGTTTCCTCCAGCATCTTCACAAGGTCCTTTGCTGTTGTTCTGGGATTGATTTGCACTTTTCACACAAATACGTTCATCTGTAGGAGACAGAAAGCGTCTCCTTCCTGAGCGCTATGATTGCTGCGTGGTCCCTTGGTGTTTATACTTGCTTACTGTAGTTTGTACAGATTAACTTGGCACCTTCAGGCGTTTGGAAATTGCCCCCAAGGATGAACCAGACTTGTGGAGGTCTACAATGAGGTCTTGGCTGATATCTTTTGATTTTCCCAATGATGTCAAGCAAAGAACCACTGAGTTTGAAAGTAGGTCTTGAAATGCATCCACAGGTACACCTCCAATAGGTTAATTGACATCATTTGAGCCAATCAGAAGCTTCTAAAGCCATGACATTTTCTGTAATTTTCCAATCTGTGTAAAGGCACAGTCAACATAGTGTATGTAATCTTCTGACCCACTGGAATTGTGATGCAGTGAATTATTACATTTACATTTAAGTCATTTAGCAGACGCTCTTATCCAGAGCGACTTACAAATTGGTGCATACACCTTATGACATCCAGTGGAACAGCCACTTTACAATAGTGCATCTAAATCTTTTTAGGGGGGGTGAGAAGGATTACTTACCCTATCCTAGGTATTCCTTGAAGAGGTGGGGTTTCAGGTGTCTCCGGAAGGTGGTGATTGACTCCGCTGTCCTGGCGTCGTGAGGGAGTTTGTTCCACCATTGGGGGCCAGAGCAGCGAACAGTTTTGACTGGGCTGAGCGGGAACTGTACTTCCTCAGTGGTAGGGAGGCGAGCAGGCCAGAGGTGGATGAACGCAGTGCCCTTGTTTGGGTGTAGGGCCTGATCAGAGCCTGGAGGTACTGAGGTGCCGTTCCCCTCACAGCTCCGTAGGCAAGCACCATGGTCTTGTAGCGGATGCGAGCTTCAACTGGAAGCCAGTGGAGAGAGTGGAGGAGCGGGGTGACGTGAGAGAACTTGGGAAGGTTGAACACCAGACGGGCTGCGGCGTTCTGGATGAGTTGTAGGGGTTTAATGGCACAGGCAGGGAGCCCAGCCAACAGCGAGTTGCAGTAATCAAGACGGGAGATGACAAGTGCCTGGATTAGGACCTGCGCCGCTTCCTGTGTGAGGCAGGGTCGTACTCTGCGGATGTTGTAGAGCATGAACCTACAGGAACGGGACACCGCCTTGATGTTAGTTGAGAACGACAGGGTGTTGTCCAGGATCACGCCAAGGTTCTTAGCGCTCTGGGAGGAGGACACAATGGAGTTGTCAACCGTGATGGCGAGATCATGGAACGGGCAGTCCTTCCCCGGGAGGAAGAGGAGCTCCGTCTTGCTGAGGTTCAGCTTGAGGTGGTGATCCGTCATCCACACTGATATGTCTGCCAGACATGCAGAGATGCGATTCGCCACCTGGTCATCAGAAGGGGGAAAGGAGAAGATTAATTGTGTGTCGTCTGCATAGCAATGATAGGAGAGACCATGTGAGGTTATGACAGAGCCAAGTGACTTGGTGTATAGCGAGAATAAGAGAGGGCCTAGAACAGAGCCCTGGGGGACACCAGTGGTGAGAGCGCGTGGTGAGGAGACAGATTCTCGCCACGCCACCTGGTAGGAGCGACCTGTCAGGTAGGACGCAATCCAAGCGTGGGCCGCGCCGGAGATGCCCAACTCGGAGAGGGTGGAGAGGAGGATCTGATGGTTCACAGTATCGAAGGCAGCCGATAGGTCTAGAAGGATGAGAGCAGAGGAGAGAGAGTTAGCTTTAGCAGTGCGGAGCGCCTCCGTGATGCAGAGAAGAGCAGTCTCAGTTGAATGACTAGTCTTGAAACCTGACTGATTTGGATCAAGAAGGTCATTCTGAGAGAGATAGCGGTAGAGCTGGCCAAGGACGGCACGCTCAAGAGTTTTGGAGAGAAAAGAGAGAAGGGATACTGGTCTGTAGTTGTTGACATCGGAGGGATCGAGTGTAGGTTTTTTCAGAAGGGGTGCAACTCTCGCTCTCTTGAAGACGGAAGGGACGTAGCCAGCGATCAGGGATGAGTTGATGAGCGAGGTGAGGTAAGGGAGAAGGTCTCCGGAAATGGTCTGGAGAAGAGAGGAGGGGATAGGGTCAAGCGGGCAGGTTGTTGGTCGGCCGGCCGTCACAAGACGCAAGATTTCATCTGGAGAGAGAGGGGAGAAAGAGGTCAGAGCATAGGGTAGGGCAGTGTGAGCAGAACCAGCGGTGTCGTTTGACTTAGCAAACGAGGATCGGATGTCGTCGACCTTCTTTTCAAAATGGTTGACGAAGTCATCTGCAGAGAGGGAGGAGGGGGGGGGGGGAGGATTCAGGAGGGAGGAGAAGGTGGCAAAGAGCTTCCTAGGGTTAGAGGCAGATGCTTGGAATTTAGAATGGTAGAAACTGGCTTTAGCAGCAGAGACAGAGGAGGAAAATGTAGAGAGGAGGGAGTGAAAGGATGCCAGGTCCGCAGGGAGGCGAGTTTTCCTCCATTTCCGCTCGGCTGCCCGGAGCCCTGTTCTGTGAGCTCGTAATGAGTCGTCGAGCCACGGAGCGGGAGGGGAGGACCGAGCCGGCCTGGAGGATAGGGGACATAGAGAGTCAAAGGATGCAGAAAGGGAGGAGAGGAGGGTTGAGGAGGCAGAATCAGGAGATAGGTTGGAGAAAGTTTGAGCAGAGGGAAGAGATGATAGGATGGAAGAGGAGAGAGTAGCGGGGGAGAGAGAGCGAAGGTTGGGACGGTGCGATACCATCCGAGTAGGGGCAGTGTGGGAAGTGTTGGATGAGAGCGAGAGGGAAAGGGATACAAGGTAGTGGTCGGAGACTTGGAGGGGAGTTGCAATGAGGTTAGTGGAAGAACAGCATCTAGTAAAGATGAGGTCAAGCGTATTGCCTGCCTTGTGAGTAGGGGGGGAAGGTGAGAGGGTGAGGTCAAAAGAGGAGAGGAGTGGAAAGAAAGAGGCAGAGAGGAATGAGTCAAAGGTAGACGTGGGGAGGTTAAAGTCGCCCAGAACTGTGAGATGTGAGCCGTCCTCAGGAAAGGAGCTAATCAAGGCATCAAGCTCATTGATGAACTCTCCAAGGGAACCTGGAGGGCGATAAATGATAAGGATGTTAAGCTTGAAAGGGCTGGTAACTGTGACAGCATGGAATTCAAAGGAGGCGATAGACAGATGGGTAAGGGGAGAAAGAGAGAAAGACCACTTGGGAGAGATGAGGATCCCGGTGCCACCACCCCGCTGACCAGAAGCTCTCGGGGTCTGCGAGAACACGTGGGCGGACGAGGAGAGAGCAGTAGGAGTAGCAGTGTTATCTGTGGTGATCCATGTTTCCGTCAGTGCCAAGAAGTCGAGGGACTGGAGGGAGGCATAGGCTGAGATGAACTCTGCCTTGTTGGCCGCAGATCGGCAGTTCCAGAGGCTACCGGAGACCTGGAACTCCACGTGGGTCGACGCGCTGGGACCACCAGATTAGGGTGGCCGCGGCCACGCGGTGTGGAGCGTTTGTATGGTCTGTGCAGAGAGGAGAGAACAGGGATAGACAGACACATAGTTGACAGGCTACAGAAGAGGCTACGCTAATGCAAGGAGATTGGAATGACAAGTGGACTACACGTGTCGAATGTTCAGAAAGTTAAGCTTACGTAGCAAGAATCTTATTGACTAAAATGATTAAAATGATACAGTACTGCTGAAGTAGGCTAGCTGGCAGTAGCTGCGTTGTTGACACTACACTAATCAAGTCGTTCCGTTGAGTGTAATAGTTTCTACAGTGCTACTATTCGGGGGCTAGCTGGCTAGCTAGCAGTGTTGTTTACGTTACGTTGCGTTAAAAGAACGACAATAGCTGGCTAGCTAACCTAGGAAATCGCTCTAGACTACACAATTATCTTTGAAACACAAAGACGGCTATGTAGCTAGCTATGTAGCTAGCTACGATCAAACAAATCAAACCGTTGTACTGTAATGAAATGAAATGAAAATGTGATACTACCTGACCGGGTTGTTGAATTCGATTCAGTAGACGTGTGTGTGGTGACGTTGGCTAGCTGTTAGCTGTTGGCTAGCTAGCAGAGTCTCCTACGTTAAGGACGACAAATAGCTGGCTAGCGAACCTCAGTGAATTAAGATAATCACTCCAAGACTACACACTCTAAACTACACAATTATCTTGAAACAAAGACAGCTATGTAGCTAGCTAACACTAAACTAATCAAGTCGTTCAGTTGAGTGAATAGCACTACAGTGATGCTAATCTGTGGGTGTTAGCTAGCGTTGCTAGCTCCTGGGCGAATAGCAGTGAAGGCTACGTTAGGGCGACGAAATACGATAATTATGCAATTATCTCTGATACAAGGACGGCTATGTAGCTAGCTAAGAAGAAATTGCTAAGATTAGACAAATCAACCGTTGTACTATAATGAAATGTAATGAAAAAGTTATACAACCTGCGGTGCGAAGTGCGATGCGACCACTCGCTCCAACCCGGAAGTAGTTCCAATTATGAGTGAAATAATCTGTCTGTAAACAATTGTTGGAAAAATGATGTGTCAAGTAGATCTCAAATGTCTAGATGTCCTAACAGACTTTCCAAAACTATAGTTGGTTAATAAGACATTTGTGGAGTGGTTGAAAAACAAGGTGTAATGACTCTAACCTAAGTGTATGTAATATATATGCCATTTAGCAGACGCTTTTATCCAAAGCGACTTACAGTCATGTGTGCATACATTCTACGTATGGGTGGTCCCGGGGATCGAACCCACTACCCTGGCGTTACAAGCGCCATGCTCTACCAACTGAGCTACAGAAGGACCATGTAAACTTCCGACTTCGATTGTACATTGTACATATTACCTCAATTAGCTTGACTAACCAGTACCCCCACACGTTGACTCAGTACCCCCTGTATATAGCCTCGTTATTTTATTTTCGAAATTCTTATTTTTCTTTTCTGCATTGTTGGCTTGTAAGTAAGCGTTTCACAGTACGATCAGCACGTGACCTATAAGATTTTATTTGACGTTCCAACCCTCTGTCTCTGTGTGTGTGTGTCCAGGGCAGTAGGGATAACATGAGTGTGGTGTTGGTGACTTTACCGGGAGCTCCCAAGGTGTCTGAACAAGCGCTGAAGAAAGAGGAGGAACTGGACAAATACCTGGAGACTCGTGTAGAGGGTGAGAACACGCACATCCTCTCTGAGAGCATGGTCACACTGCACCGAAGAACAGCTAAAAGAAGAGTGTTTTAGCAAGCCGCCTTATCGCTAGCTGTCTCTGCAGTGTGTTTTAGCGAGCCTCCCTATCGCCAGCTGTCTCTGCAGTGTGTTTTAGCGAGCCTCCCTATCGCCAGCTGTCTCTGCAGTGTGTTTTAGCGAGCCTCCCTATCGCCAGCTGTCTCTGCAGTGTGTTTTAGCGAGCCTCCCTATCGCCAGCTGTCTCTGCAGGGTGTTTTAGCGAGCCGCCCTATCGCCAGCTGTCTCTGCAGTGTGTTTTAGCGAGCCGCCCTATCGCCAGCTGTCTCTGCAGTGTGTTTTAGCGAGCCGCCCTATCGCTAGCTGTCGCTGCAGTGTGTTTTAGCGTGCCGCCCTATCGCCAGCTGTCTATGCAGTGTGTTTTAGCGAGCCTCCCTATCGCCAGCTGTCTCTGCAGTGTGTTTTAGCGAGCCACCCTATCGCCAGCTGTCTCTGCAGTCGTGTTTTAGCGAGCCGCCCTATCGCTAGCTGTCTCTGCAGTCTGTTTTAGCGAGCCGCCCTATCGCTAGTTGTCTCTGCAGGGTGTTTTAGCGAGCCGCCCTATCACTAGCTGTCTATGCAGTGTGTTTTAGCGAGCCGCCCTATCGCTAGCTGTCTCTCCAGTGTGTTTTAGCGAGCCGCCCTATCGCTAGCGGTCTCTGCAGTGTTTTAGCCAGCCGCCCTATCGCTAGCTGTCTCTGCAGTGTGTTTTAGCCAGCCGCCCTATTGCTAGCGGTCTCTGCAGTGTGTTTTAGCCAGCCACCCTATCTCTAGCTGTCGCTGCAGTGTGTTTTAGCCAGCCGCCCTATCGCTAGCTGTCGCTGCAGTGTGTTTTAGCCAGCCGCCCTATCGCTAGCTGTCGCTGCAGTGTGTTTTAGCGAGCCACAAGCAATGGCTGTTTGCGCCGATTCAACATGTAGAATCTGTTCAAAGGCACCCAGCCGTCCATCTTTCTGTTTCTTACTTTAACCCTGTGTCTGTCCATAGACTTGCTGGGTGGCTGTGGAGAAGAGGGGGTTCCTGACCTTGTGTCTGTTCTGAGGTACATCGCCTCTGAGAACATCCCCAACCTACCTCCTGGAGGAGGCCTGGCCAGCAAGTAAATACTATGAACACACACTCACACTGAAGAAATGTACTTCATTGTCCATTTTCTTTTCAGATTAATCTTCACTAATGCACACAAACTATAATGTATAATCTCTGTGTGTATTCAGGCGCAGTGTGATCGAGGCGGTGTACAGCAGGCTGAACCCACACAGAGAAGAGGAAGGGGTGAGTAACTCTCCTTTGACCGCTGACCTCCCACTTCCACAATGATCCACTCCAGCCCAGTCACAGCAGCGCCACCCTCTGGGCCGGGGTGTGAATGGGCTTCGAGGACCAAGCGTGATCAAAATGGAGTATTTGATCCAGAGTCGAGACTTTGTTTCACATGACATGAAAACTGCTCCCTGATGTTCCTGCCATGTCCCAACCTTTTAGAAAATACCACTAAAGTCCAGGATGTCTTAAGAACAGGAACTAGCTATATGGCGTGGTCTAGACTGTCTTTACTGTGTCTGTGTTTTGGGAATTGGGACTCGTAGTGGGGGATTGGAAGGCACTGGTGGCTTCTCCTCTCCTCACTGGACAAAGACGATGTCACTACGGGTAGCTGGCCACAGGGGTAGGGCTAGTATGGTGTGAGAAGCGTTTGTGTGCGTGCGTAAGTGTGCGTCATTTCCGCCTGCACCACCGGGGGCAGTATCGCTCAGTGATGGAGTAAAGCTCTTGCTGTCTACGGTCTGCCTGGGGAAAATACAGCCCACACGTGAGGAATCCTCCTCCTTTACTGCAGATGACCTCCCTGACTCCCCCTCTCTCTCCCCCACCTTCACCGCCGTCATCGAGACGCCAGAACCCCCCCACCCCGACGCAGAGAGGACCAAAGAAATGGCCCCTCCAGCTACTCTGGCAGACATCGACCAAACAGATCCTCCGGCGGCTCCGAAAAAGTTTGTCCAACCAGGCCCCCTCCCCCCATCCACGCTCTCAGACACCATAAGGGGACAGATGGAAAGATGAGTGGTCTAAGTCTAGGGGCCGATCATGTATGGACCTCTACCCGACTGAGTGAGAGGAGTTCTCTCCTCTACTGGACTGGCGTTATAAAAGCACAAGTTCCCATAAACCACCTGTCTGTGTCTGTCTTGCCTGCCTGTCTGGTCGGCCATGCGTGAGAGAGAGTCTGTGCGTGCCAGTGCGTGTGTGTTTGCTAGAATGTGTGTTGAGGTGTGTGTGTGTGTCCACTTCCAGTACTTTAAGATCCTATTCTACTTCAAAATTCAGGAAAAATACAATTTTCTAAAAGAATGCAAAGTTTAAAATACAGAAGTTTTTTTTAAATCCTTGCTTTTCAAAAGCTTTGTCCCCTATCAGTGTTGTATTTCTAAATACTGAGTTGTTGCCCTCATATACTAAGTGCCATATTCTGAGATAAATACAAGGCACAAAATGATGGTTTGTGTGTATGCACGTTTTACTATACTATATGAGTACCAGAAGTCCTCACAACAATAGTAAACCAACTAAAATTGAGAGAACTGAGGAAATTTGGCTGGTTCTCACTTGTAAAAAGGCTATGGGGGGGGGTGCTGAATCTGTTCCATACAGCGATTTGTGAACAAATAAAATAATAAAAGTGATTTGATTTAATAATCATACTCAGATCTGTATCTGATTTGGTTTGTCTCTTGTCTGTCAGATTTGGTCGGTGTCTGACAGTCTTTCTGTTCTGGTATAGAAACACATTTTCCTGTCAACATTCCATTGTGGGTCTGAAATGGCTCTTCACGTGCTGAATAGTGTACAGTGAATTCCTATTACATAGGCATCCTGGCATTTCTAGCATACTCAGTACAAATGTTATATTCCTGACACAAATCGTATTAAATGGGATGTAGCCTAGTATAAGAATTCAGACACAGCCGGCCTTTCAGTAGTCCACCGTCAGATGAGTCCAAGATGGACTCGTCCCACATCGACCCCTCACATTCTTAGCTCGGGTTCCACGCACACTTCTCAACATCAGTACGTAAATAACATCAGATGTATATTGTATTTCCTATGCCACCTCATAAACACCTTCTCTCTGTCCTCTCTCTTTCTCTCAGTGTGATCTGGAGGACCACTGGTAGTCGTGGTAACGGCGACCCCCGGTCTCCTCCTGTGATTGGTCTAGCCACCCAGAGGGGGAGTTGCCTCCTCCACACGCCCAGTGGACGACGTGCATGTGTGTGAGGAAGAACCCACACACACACGCTCTGCTGTTACCTGGGAGGAGTGTGTTTTTGGAGGTGTTGCGCTTTTAAGGACTGATGAAACGTCAGGATGGTAGAAGATGATTTTTACCTTCCAGGTTTTCTGGTGTTTTATTTTATTTTTTTGATGTTGTTGACATTGATCACCCGACTACACACGGACATGAGGACCTGAGGTGTATTTGTTTGTGTGTGTGAAAGAAAGCTTTGAGGCGGGGGACCAGGAACCAGACCGGTTCAATCTGGCTCTTGTCTTGGACCCGAACACACACACATCCTTCAACCTTACACACCACACCCTGCACATGCATGTACCACACACACACACACACACACACACACACACACACTCAGAGGAAGGTCCACGTGCTACATGTTGATGGTTATCCAACCCCTCACGACCCCCTCTGCAAAACTCCACCGCTACTGGACAGTTATTGGTTAAAACTGATCCCACCTGACTGCCTCTGATTGGCTCCTGCTGATGGATGGAGATTTGTGATGTTTTTTTCCCCTCTTGTTTGCTGTCAGATAAAGGAAGGAGGGGAAAGTGGAGTGCTGAATCCCAAACCAGTTCCTTCCCCCTCGGCCCTAGATTTGCGCGTTTGTGCCAGCTATGTGCACACGTTTCCCAAAGCTGAGGGAGTGAAAATATTGTGGGATTAGGGGCTAATTCGACCCTGTTACACCTTGATACTTCACAGAAAACTAGTATACCGACACCCAACACAACATGTTTTGGAGTTTGTGTAAGCTCATAATTAGGCACGCATTTTCACAATTTGTCACACATATTTGTTGTTCTGACATAATGAATTATAATTCCTTCCAAATGAAATGTTCAATTTATTACGATTTACACTATATATTGAAACAATGGGACATTTCTCAATTAGGATTTCATGCACATTTTAATTTATGAACGTGAATTGCATCATGCAAGTCATGTGTGTCCCAAAGTTGGGGTTCATTGATCACTTCGTTGTGCTGAAAATTGTGTGACAATGGAGGGACCTCAGTGAGTTGGTAGATGCAAGGGACTGGTTTGGGATTCAGCAGAGGACTATAAGTCTCTCTTCTCTCGGGTGGGAATGGGCTCACAATGGTGGATTCTGAGGGGGTGGCTTTTGTGTGAAGATCTCATCCTGTGTGATGTCACTGGCTGGACTGAGGGAGGGAGGGAGTAGGGCTTAGGGTGTCACTGTTGGACCTACTGTGTCTAAATCAGACCTCTCCTAGATCCCGCTCTCTCACCACCTCCCAGCCCTGCCGCTCTTCCCTGCCCCCTGATCGAAGCAGGATCAATGGTTAACCTAGTCACTTCGATCAACAGTCACATGTAGCTGTTTTATTTGACAAATTATTACAGAAGTTGAATTCAAATGTCACTTTTTTTAAACTAGGAAATATGGATTTTGAGAATATTTAGGAACTTTACCTAAACATTTGATCCTGCTTTGTGACGACATACCCTCTGGTGGACTCAGTTGGCCCCCAGACTTCTAGTTTTAAAGGTGCACCCCGCAATGTGACATAACATTACACTGCAGGGCAACTTCCTGGTTACACAATTCAAATCTACCAAAACTGACACTTAATAATCTGTTGCTGTTTTCTTTAAAGCAGAGTGCTGCCCTCACTGTATGACGAAGTCAGACTGTGGCATGTACCTTTTAACCCAGGTAGAGTCCCCAGTGTTAACCCTGTGTTCCTGGTTCGGACTACATCGGTAATGTTTTGTTTTTGCTGTTTGGTTGCACTCACATTTTGATTACAGAAAGCGTCTCTATATGAAATAAAATACCTGCCAAGGACCAGTGGCCACAGTCTCTGGGTAGTGTGTATGCCTTACCCTATTTATGCGCTTTCCAATGTTCACTTATTTTTCTGGAAGTGGACACTCATGCCTCTTCATGGAGGGACAATGAATGAAGTGTACACTTCAGGGAGAATCAAACTGCAGACCCCCCCACCCCACCCAATACCCTCTGTTTCTCAATCATCATTTCACCATAATCTCCAATTGAAATCACATCTTTAAGGTGTTCTTAATCTGAGCTGGATTAGGGGATTATGGGCCGTTTGTGTGTTTTGTGGGGGAGTTGTTTAATTTTGTGATGGGTTACTCTATCTCCCGGGGTCAGAGGAGCTTCAGTTATAAATATTTTCTTTTTTATTCATCTGTTACTCATGGTAACACACACCAGCGCCTCTCCTAGGGCAGAGGTGTGACTGGACATTGTCCTGCGATTCTTTTGTTTTGTGGACGGTTCTGCATATAGATAGTAAAAGTGTGTGTGTGTGTGTGTGACAGCATATGATTTCTAGTGGAGTCATTTAGCAGATGAGGTCAGGCCATTGTTAGAGGGATAATCTGCTTTGACTGCTCAGATGGGTTAACACGCTCTGGATTAGAGCAGATTATTATCCGCACAAAGACACGCCATGCCCCTCCCCTACTGCTGCCCCCCTCCTACCTTACTCCTGTGCCCTCTGTCCCTTCCTCCTCTTCCTATCTCTGTCCATTTTCCTTCCGACCCTCCTTGTTTTCAACTCCATTCTATTCAAGGGATTTATTGGCATGGGAAAAGCATGTTTACATTGCCAAAGCAAGTGAAATAGATATATAAAATAACAGTAAACATGATTCACAACTCCCTCCTTCTCTCGCCCCTTTCCTTTTTCTCCTGTCCTCTCTCTTTCCTCAGGTTCTCCTGTCCTCTCTCTTTCCTCAGGTTCTCCTGTCCTCTCTCTTTCCTCAGGTTCTCCTGTCCTCTCTCTTTCCTCAGGTTCTCCTGTCCTCTCTCTTTCCCCAGGTTCTCCTGTCCTCTCTCTTTCCCCAGGTTCTCCTGTCCTCTCTCTTTCCTCAGGTTCTCCTGTCCTCTCTCTTTCCTCAGGTTCTCCTGTCCTCTCTCTTTCCTCAGGTTCTCCTGTCCTCTCTCTTTCCTCAGGTTCTCCTGTCCTCTCTCTTTCCTCAGGTTCTCCTGTCCTCTCTCTTTCCTCAGGTTCTCCTGTCCTCTCTCTTTCCTCAGGTTCTCCTGTCCTCTCTCTTTCCTCAGGTTCTCCTGTCCTCTCTCTTTCCTCAGGTTCTCTTGCCCTATTTGAGTGTGTTCCTCCAGCTGTTTGTGTTTTTGTCCACACAGTCATTAAAAACAACCTTGTTAATGTGATGTCACCATATTACTGGATAATTATTTAATTAGAGTAAACATCTGGCCAGTTCAATTGACCCCCCTTTTTGGGTGTGTGATGGGTGTCTGTGTTTTTAATTGAGTGGGTACTCATCCACATTGCTCCTGCCAAACACCAGGCCCACTAATGTTTCTTTTCCACTGTGAGGCTGGATTTGATCTCCTCCCTGAAGACTTCTCGAATGTGAACACATTCAAACCGTTCTGATTGGTCCCAGAAACCGATGGGTTGGGCCAGAACAGGTGAGTAAAAGCAGCGTTTAGGAAATAGTTATTGGTCCAATTACTGATGATTTATTAAGTACAAAGGACTTTTACGAGGGCAGTCTGACTGAATGTATATTTTTACTAGGAAAGTCAGTTAAGAACAAAGAACAAAAATAACAAAACAGTGGGGTAACTGCCTGTTCAGGGGCAGAACGCCAGATTTGTACATTGTCAGCTCGGGGGTTTGAACTTCCGGTTACTAGTCCAACGCTCTAACCACTAGGCTACTCTGCCGTATGTAGAGAGAGATTAGTTATAGTCGCGCCGGTTGAAACTCCGTGTTGAATTCAAAATTTCCTACCGTCATATCTAAGCCAATGACACAAATGTGGATGAAAATTCACAAATGAACTTAATTGGAGGTATGCAACACCTTCCCCGCCTCGTAATGATCTTTCCCACCGTTACCGATTATTAAATTTAAAAAATGTACAGGGTCGCCAGCATTAGTGTCGTAACAAGGCAACAGCATCCATAATATGACCTTTATATTTGGATTTAAGTTTGTAGGTGCAACAGTTTTTATTTAATTTTAAATATATATTTTTAAATCACGATGTACGGCTCTCACATGCACATTTCTGCCCAATACAAACCAATGATGTGCTACCTTTTTATGTAGCATTTCTGACAATGCTAAAATCTTTTCAGACAAGTTCTAAAACCGGGTGCAACTCGGTTGCTACTCAATAGTAGCAGCTAACACCAGTAGGGTGAGAAGCAAACGGTAGCTGGATTTTACTATGGAAGGTTTTTCATATGGCTGAAGTAATGTGTTAACTGCTGACCTGGACACTTCTCCGTAATCCGGGCACAAACAAATAAACTAGCGAACGTCCTTGGCAGCTATCAGAGCCAGTTAGAAACACCAAACTTTGGGAACTTTAGAAAAACTGCAATGCTGCTAATGTATAATACACGCACACACCAGAACAGACGTGTCGCTGTTGGAAAACCCAGAGCAAATTATATCCCTTAATTTATGTGAGAATTCAGTACACTCCTTCCTCTGTCAATGACATTTTCTTGTCATTATAATCCAACTTTACACTGACTGATCAGTACAGTGTCAAGTTACTTTTTAATGTGTTCCTGAAGTCGCCATCCACCCAGTAAAAAGTAGCAGGGCTGTGGGTTAAACACGAAGCACCCAGATAAAACATCACGATGTTCATTGCTTGCGCGACCTGTGCAGTCAGAAGACAATGCCATCCATGCTTGCTAACTTGTAACTTGTTTCCAACACAACTGTTTTAGACAGACAAGCAAGCGAAATAAACAGAGTAAATGAACAAACACATTTTGTAACTGTCGTCACCAGACTGTCCATTTCAATAGTGTCAAGTTGACGTACACTTTACATACAAAAGTATGTGGACACCCCTTCAAGTTAGTGGATTTGGCTATTTCAGCCACACCCGTTGCTGACAGGTGTAGAAAATCGAGCACACAGCCATGCAATCTCCATAGACAAATATTGTCAGTAAAATGGTCTTACTGAAGAGCTTGGTGACTTTCAACATGGCACCTTCAAAGGATGACACCTTTCCAACAAGTCAGTTCGTCAAATTTCTGCCCTGCTAGTGCTGCCCCGGTTAACTGTAAGTACTGTTATTTTGAAGTGAAAAGGTCTAGGAGCAACAACGGCTCAGCTGCGAAGTGGTAGGCAACACAAGCTCACAGAACGGGACCGCTGAAGTGCGTAGTGCGTAAAAAATCGTCTGTCCTCAGTTGCAACACTCACTACTGACTTCCAAACTGCCTCTGGAAGCAAAGTCAGCACAATTACTGTTCATCCGGAGTTTCATGAAATTGGTTTCAAAATTGGCTGAGCAGCCAAACGCAAGCCTAAGATCACAATACGCAATGCCAACCAACGGCTGAAGTGGTGCAAATCTCGCCGCGTTCTCTGGAATGATGAAACATACTTCACCATCTGGCAGTCTGAAGGACTAATCTGGGTTTGGCGGATGCCAGGAGAACGCTACCTAACCGAATGCGTAGTGCGAACTGTTAAGCTTGGTGGAGGAGAAATCTTGGTCTTGAACTGTTTTTCATGGTTCAGACCCCTTTGTTCCAGTGAAGGGAAATGTTAACACCACAACATACAATGACATTCTAGACGATTCTTCCAACTTTGGCAACGGTTTGGGCAAGGCTCTTTCCCGTTTTCAGCATGACAGTGCCCCCGTGCACAAAGCGAGGTCCATACAGAAATACAACACATTACCTGCACAAAGCGAGGTCCATACAGAAATACAACACATTACCTGCACAAAGCGAGGTCCATACAGAAATACAACACATTACCTGCACAAAGCGAGGTCCATACAGAAATACAACACATTACCTGCACAAAGCGAGGTCCATACAGAAATACAACACATTACCTGCACAAAGCGAGGTCCATACAGAAATACAACACATTACCTGCACAAAGCGAGGTCCATACAGAAATACAACACATTACCTGCACAAAGCGAGGTCCATACAGAAATACAACACGTTACCTGCACAAAGCGAGGTCCATACAGAAATACAACACATTACCTGCACAAAGCGAGGTCCATACAGAAATACAACACGTTACCTGCACAAAGCGAGGTCCATACAGAAATACAACACATTACCTGCACAAAGCGAGGTCCATACAGAAATACAACACGTTACCTGCACAAAGCGAGGTCCATACAGAAATACAACACATTACCTGCACAAAGCGAGGTCCATACAGAAATACAACACGTTACCTGCACAAAGCGAGGTCCATACAGAAATACAACACATTACCTGCACAAAGCGAGGTCCATACAGAAATACAACACGTTACCTGCACAAAGCGAGGTCCATACAGAAATACAACACGTTACCTGCACAAAGCGAGGTCCATACAGAAATACAACACGTTACCTGCACAAAGCGAGGTCCATACAGAAATACAACACGTTACCTGCACAAAGCGAGGTCCATACAGAAATACAACACGTTACCTGCACAAAGCGAGGTCCATACAGAAATACAACACGTTACCTGCACAAAGCGAGGTCCATACAGAAATACAACACGTTACCTGCACAAAGCGAGGTCCATACAGAAATACAACACATTACCTTTGTACCTTACAAATCACATTGTGGGAGAGCCTCCTCAAAGACTATGAATTAGGCTGTTTTGAGAAGGTTTGCATCATAAGCATCCTGCCTACACATTGTTGGAAGTGCAATAGACCAACATAGCTACTGTAGTGGGTCAAAGCTGTGTGCTGGAAAACCTTGGTTGAGCATGGGTAAAGTAGCACATTGTGCTCGTGAATTTCCTTTCTTTTTTGGCTTCAGACCACAATGCCTACTTCTCACTTTTTTAAATATTTTTTAATTGATTAAATTCAGTGAGAATCATCAGGCAACTTCCCTTTGCTCCTCCTCCCCCTCTCTACTCCTCTCCTCCCCCTCTCTACTCCTCTCCTCCCCCTCTCTTCTCCTCTCCTTCCCTTTGCTCCTCCTCCCCCTCTCTACTCCTCTCCTCCCCCTCTTCTCCTCTCCTTCCCTTTGCTCCTCCTCCCCCTCTCTACTCCTCTCCTCCCCCTCTCTTCTCCTCTCCTTCCCTTTGCTCCTCCTCCCCCTCTCTACTCCTCTTCTCTTCTCCTCTCCTTCCCTTTGCTCCTCCTCCCCCTCTTCTCCTCTCCTTCCCTTTGCTCCTCCTTCTCCTCTCCTTCCCTTTGCTCCTCCTCTCCTTCCCTTTGCTCCTCCTCCCCTTCTCTACTCCTCCCCCTTCTCTACTCCTCTCCTCCCCTTCTCTACTCCTCTCCTCCCCTTCTCTACTCCTCTCCTCCCCCTCTCTACTCCTCTCCTCCCCCTCTCCTACTCCTCTCCTCCCCCTCTCCTACTCCTCTCCTCCTCCTCTCCTCCCCTCTCTCCTCCTCCTCATATTTGGCCTCCTGTTTAAATGTTTCTGTATGGTTAATATTTCACCATGGGGAGATTGGGGACAATAGATGTGTATTGAGTATAGAACCAGCCTGCTATACAGCTTATAAGGACAGAACATTGATACCAGGGTACCTTTGTGTGTCTCCTTGTGTGGGTCAAGTAGAACCACACCTACCTGGTGTCATAGTTCTATTATAGATCCAGCAGTCTGCTTTAGACTCCACAGTGGATCTGACAGACTGACCAATGGCTAAGACATTTCTAGTAGCGTGTGTGTGTGTGTGTGTGTGTGTGTGTGTGTTTGAGAGAACGAGAGCTAGAGAATTGATGGAATGGATACTGCCTTGACATATCCTGGTTCAGATGCATCACCCTGAGTGAATAAACCAACAACACATTCCTAGACAATGCAGAACACACACACACACACACACACACACACACACACACACACACACACACACTGACAGGGCTCAGACAGGTCCATGTGCATGTGGGGGTAATAGGCATTAACCCTTTGAGCTGTGCAGTGACCACCCCCCCCCACCAGTCCACACTGACACATCTGCATGGGCCTGTTTTTTTCTCTCGTTGTTTTTGATTCACCTGGAAGCATGAAGAACAACAATGTGTCATAAGTGATCAAATGTGTCAATCACCAATCTGGTGTACGGTTGTTTTTGGACAGGGCACAACAATCTTGCCCCATCCCAAATCAACTCCCCAGACCTCATGGGCACTCCTGCAGATATATAGATCTTCATCTATCATTCTGAAATCAAATCTCACTGTATGATGTCTGCATCCCAAGGTAGTGGACACACACACTGGACATATGCGCATACATGCACACAGACAATTATCATTATGATGAAATAAACCGCAGGTCCAGGGTGTGACCTCTGTCCACCATATCACCGTTAAGCAGCTTGCCCCATTAATACTGGTAATGGCAAACATCCGGTATGGGGGCATTGTGGCGGAGAATCTCACCTAGACCACAGACGGAGCATGTGTTACTCTGTGTTCTGCCTTTTAATATAAGCCATTATTCTAACCACTGTTCTGCTTTATCATATTCATCATTTGAGTGTTAAGCCATTCTATTATAGTCAGATTATCATATCTAACATTAGTCTGATAAACACATGCAATCTGCATTAACACAGATCCAGTTTGGCTCAGCAGTATGCTCTAGGTCAGGCTTCCTGAACCATGGAACATATGCTTTTAAAAGAAAGACACACACATATACATTATAAATAGAATTGTGTGTATATATACAGTTGAAGTCAGAAGTTTACATACACTTAGGTTGGAGTCATTAACTTGTTTTTCAACCACTCCACACATTACTTGTTAAACTATAGTTTTGGAAAGTCAGTTAGGACATCTACTTTGTGCATGACACAAGTCATTTTTCCAACAATTGTTTACAGACATATTATTTCACTTATCATTCAATGCATCACAATTCCAGTGGGTCAGAAGTTTACATACATTAAGTTGACTGTGCCTTTAAACAGCTTGGAAAATTCCAGAAAAAGATATGTCTTCAGAAGATTCTGATCATTAGAGTCAATTGGAGGTTTACCTGTGGATGTATTTCAAGGCCTACCTTCAAACTCAGTGCCTCTTTGCTTGACATCATGGAAAATCAAAAGAAATCAGCCAAGACCTCAGAAAATAAATTGTAGACCTCCACAAGTCTGGTTCATCCTTGTGAGCAATTTCCAAATGCCTGAAGGTACCACATTCATCTGCACAAACAATAGTACGCAAGTATAAACACCATGGGACCACGCAGCCGTCATACTGCTCAGGAAGGAGATGAGTTCTCTCTCCTAGAGATGAATGTACTTTGGTGTGAACAGTGCAAATCAATCCCAGAACAGCAGCAAAGGACCTTGTGAAGATGCTGGAGGAAACAGGTACAAAAGTATCTCTATCCACAGGAAAATATCAACATAACCTGAAAGGCTGCTCAGCAAGGAAGAAGCCACTACTCCAAAACCGCCATAAAAAAGCCAGGCTTTCGGTTTGCAACTGCACATGGGGACAAAGATCTTACTTTTTGGAGAAATGTCCTCCGGTCTGATGAAACAAAAATAGAACTGTTTGGCCATGATGACCATCATTCTGTTCGGAGGAGAAAAGGGGAGGCTTGCAAGCCGAAGAACACCATCCCAATCGTGAAGCATGGGGGTGGCAGCATCATGTTGTGGGGGTGGCAGCATCATGTTGTGGGGGTGCTTTGCTGCAGGACAGACTGGTGCACTTCACAAAAATAGATGGCATCATGAGGCAGGAAGATTATGTGGATATATTGAAGCAACATCAAGACATCAGTCAGGAAGTTAAAGCTTGGTCGCAAATGGGTCTTCCAAATGGACAATGACCCCAAAGCATACTTCCAAAGTTGTGGCAAAATGGCTTCAGGACAACTAAGTCAAGGTTATTGGAGTGGCCTGACCTCACTCCGAAAGAATTTGTGGGCAGAACTGAGAAAAAGCGTGTGCGAGCAAGGAGGCTGACAAACCTGACTCGGTTACACCAGCTCTGTCAGGAGAAATTGGCCACAATTCACCCAACTTATTGTGGGAAGCTTGTGGAAAGCTACTCAAAACGTTTGACCCAAGTTAAACAATTCAAAGGCAATGCTACCAAATACTAATTGAGTGCATGTAAACTTCTGACCCACTGGGAATGTGATGAAAGAAATAAAAGCTGAAATAAATTATCTCTCTACTATTATTCTGACATTTCATATTCTTAAAATAAAGTGGTGATCCTGACTGACCTAAAATAGGGATTTTTTTACGAGGATTAAATGTCAGGAATTATGAAAAACTGATTTTAAATGTATTTGGCTAAGGTGTATGTAAACTTCCGACTTCAACTGTATATATTACATTTAAGGTGCTAGTTTTCTAGACAGCTGTGTCTTCACATACTTCGTAGGAGCCAGGTACAACCAGAGTATCTGGCTAGAAGAAGACCTTGACAGCTTCCTCTTCTGATAGATGTTACTGTCAAAGGTCCAATGGGAGACTTTACACAATTAATCCTGTACCAATGGTGTTTCAAAATGGGAACATCCATGTCACATAACGGGACAAGCTTTTACGAACAAGGACATGGATGGTTGAGTTGTTTTGCTATTGAAATGCCAGTACATCATCAAATAGTGAACAGATGGGTATTCATTCTCATCAAGAATCTGATAATCATATTTTGTACAAGAGTACCCCGTTTCTAAGAGATACACACAAAACAGGTCTAGCCAAGGCTAAATGTCATCTTACATTGACAGTTTATTCATTTGGCAGACACTCTTATCCAGAGCAACTTTTATTCATTTGGCCCTTTATTAACTTGGCAAGTCAGTTAAGAACAAATTCTTATTTCCAATGACGGCCAACACCCGCCAACCCTGGATGACGCTGGGCCAATTGTGCTTCGCCCTATGGGACTCTCAATCACGGCCGGTTGTGTTATAGCCTGGATTCAAACCAGGGTGTCTGTAATGCCGTCTCAAGCACTGAGATGCAGTGCCTTAGAGCACTGCGCCACTCGGGAGCCCAACTTTGTTTGTGTCGGTCTATGAGATTATAATTGATCATTAATACATTCCAGAATCCAGGGTTGCTATGTATTGAATCCCTGAGCTGACAAGGTAAAAATCTGTCGTTCTGCCCCTGAACCCAGGCCATCATTGAAAATAAGAATTAGTTCTAAACTGACTTGCCTAGTTAAATAAAGGGGGGAATTTAAAAAGCTCTTGTTTACCACACTGCTAACCCTAATGCCTAACCTTAACTGAAGACCAAAAAGTGATTTTACAATACAGACAAATTTGACTTTGCAGCTGGTCCATCTAGTGGAAATCACTCAGTTCTGCCTCCAGGACAAGATTCTGTCAGCATCTCGGTCATTCTGAACATTTTTCTTCAAATGACAAACGCCAATGACGACGTGGTACTATTTTGGTGCTTTAGGTTTAGCCCGCAGGACTGTCGGGTGTGATTGGTTTAGCCTACCAGGGGTGCTGCCCACATTTTTCCCCAGCCAACAGGAAAACCAGAACGAATGCACTTTCTCCTTTTCAATCTGAGCCATATTGATAGTGCTATGACCCAATGAGAATGGGAGACCACCAAGGGTGAAATTAGTAGGTGTGTGAATGTTTTTGTTTTTAAAGTGAATATCCTGAAATTCTACACCCCCATCCCCAGTGGCAATTTCACCAACTAGCTACATATATTTTTACCACTTTACACATGTATTTTGGGATTCCACCTCTGTAAACATCATTTGCCTGATGACATGCTTGTGGACGAGAGTCTAATTTCTTACAAGCACATTTGTTTCCACATTCTCTCCAAGTTCCCTCTCCTCTCTGCTTCTCCTCAATTACCTTTGAACTTTTTAAAATGAAGGGGAGGAGGCATGAGAAGAATAAAGGAAATCCAATTGAGATTTTCCATTGATGTTGTAGAATTCCGAACACTTTTTCTGGATAAACTGTAAGCCTTTTTCTAACACTCTCTTCATCCTCCTCCTCATGTGTGTTTGCCCCCCTTCAGAGGGGAAAGGGTCTGTCACTTGCTAGGCTGTGATGGGCATTGCTGCTTTCACAGCCCCGCCCCTTCCAGCAGGGCACCCAATGGAGATGCAGACCTAGGGCCCCACCCCGCCCATCAGGTGAGCTATAGAAAGACTCCACCAGACTGTCGAGCTCATAACGGAGCTCATAGCGGACAACTGGCCTTTTCTTCTCTCCTCTACGCTGACCCGATGGTGTTCAGATCCCCGCTAGAGCTCTTTCCCGCCCATTTCCTCCTGCCCGGCATGCTATTACCGGAGGAACCCCCTGCTTGCGCACCTGCCTCTGCTCTCCCTGGGCTCCGTTTCTCCGCGGCGCAGGTGTGTGTGTGTGTGTTTATTTGTTTGTGATGTGTGTCTTACTTTTGGAGATTACAGTTGCTGTTGTTGTTCTTGTCAGGTGGCCGGTGTGTGTGAGACTTTGGAGGAGACCGGGGACGTCGAGCGGCTCGCGCGGTTTCTGTGGTCCCTGCCGGTGGCCCCAGGTGGCGCGTGCTTCATTACAGAGCATGAGTCCGTCCGGAGGGCGCGTGCCGTGGTCGCCTTTCACACCGGGAACTACCGCGAACTCTATTGCATCCTGGAGAACCACAGCTTTATGCGCCGCGCCTCGCACGGTAAACTACAGGCCATGTGGCTCGAGGCGCACTACCGGGAGGCTGAGAGGCTGCGCGGGCGGTCGTTGGGCCCGGTGGACAAGTACCGTATCAGGAAGAAGTTCCCTTTACCAAGAACTATCTGGGACGGCGAGACAAACTCACACTGCTTCAAGGTTTTTTCTTTGTTTTATTGGTGTTTAATATTTTTTCAGGCCATGGCTTTTATGGAGTTGTAGTCCAATTCTACACTTTAATTGTCATGGGTAGCCTACATTTAATTGACATTTATTTCCTTGTTGTTTGGGTTACATTATTATTTGTTTTCCCGTAAATAGCCTACAGTTTATGATGTTGATGATCATTTCCAGGAGCGGACGCGGGGCCTGCTGAGGGAACGGTACCTCCAGGACCCTTACCCAGACCCCGCGAGGAAAAGGGAGCTGGCGCGCGCCACCGGGCTCACTCCAACACAGGTCGGGAACTGGTTCAAGAACCGGAGACAGAGAGACCGCGCAGCCGCCAACAAGAACAGGTTAATACATTACATCCTCAACTTCCGTTCAGTGTACGCTATTGTTTAAAAATAGACGGGAAATCTGATTCTGAAAAGTGAACCCAAATGGAAAGCCTTGGACTTTTCATGAGTTCTGGATAAACATCTTGTATGGGACGCACTGATGTGTATAGGACTTTTACCTATTTTGCAACATCTGCAAATATGTGTGTGTCTGTCTAAACATTTGGGTGGTGAGCTGTGATCTGGGTAAAACAACAATTTGTGTGTTATTTCCCAGGCTCGCGCACCACGGGATGCGACCGGGAGCCATGCTCGCTCTGGCCAGGACAGAATGCAGCCCCACCGGAAGTGCATGCAGCCCGGAGATGATCCTCTCGGTAATGGACAGCGACTCTGACTTTGACATCTGAAACTGCCCATTGATAACGGGATACATGCTACTAAGGGGCTTGGATTTCACGGAGAATTCATATGGACATATTTATTTTTATGTTATAAGAGTTTGCTGTCTGAAATAGACCTACATGATATTTACAATGTGCAAAACATCCATCTCTCTTTCTCTCTCTCTTCTGATGCTTTCTGACAATCATGGTGTTTAGTGCACCTTCCCAGTCTGTCTATCTGTAAATAAATTATTCACCTGATGTCAGGAAAATTGTACAGATGGTCATTTGAAGCACTGTAAAGGCCTGTTTGTTGGTTTATAATTGACAAATACGTACTTTATGAAAATAAATGTGAAGTTGATAATTGTTATGAGTTCATTTATTATTGGACTAGAGTTGGTGATTCTAGAAAGCGTTGTCATACCTGGAGTCTGACTGCTTTTTGCAACGTGTTATTTCATCACTGCGCGAACAAACTGGCATCAATTCATGTGAAACAGCGCAGTCTGGTGGCCACAATGAGATGTCATTATGCTGGCAGACGCACTTCCTCCTTGGGACCACTGGATGGGGACAACAGACTAGAATGCAGAGCCATTTACCTATTTGTATGGCTCCCAACAGCATGTCCTTGGTCTTTTACAAATACAATTTTACTGGTTGTGTACACGTTTTGCAAATGTTATCGCGGGTATAGCAAAATGCTTCTGTTAGCGCCAACAATGCAGTAACACCTAACAATACAAAACAGAGAGGTTGGGTTAAATGCGGAAGACACATTTCGGCAGAATTGCATTCAGTTGTGCAACTGACCAGGTATGCCCTTTCCCTTTCAATACACAAATCGTCTCCCCAAAAATAAAGCCATTAAGAAAAATCAAAAGTAACAGTCTGTGGCCACCAGCTGCATTAAGTACTGCAGTGCGTCTCCTCCTCATGGACTGCACCAGATTTGCCAGTTCTTGCTGTGAGATGTTACCCACCATGGCACCTGCAAGTTCCCAGACATTTCTGGGGGAATTGGCCCTAGCCCTCACCCTCCGATCCAACATGGCAGAACACTGACATGCCTGTCTTGCAGGAAATAATGCATAGAACGAGCAGTATGGCTGGTGGCATTGCTGGAGGATCATGTCAGGATGAGCCTGCAGGCGATAGCCCACTCCTGCGGGCTATGAGGGAGGAGGATGTCTTCCCTGTAACGTACAGCGTTGAGATTGCCTGCAATGACAAGCCCAGCCAGATGATGCTGTGACACACCGCCCCAGACCATGACGGACCCTCAATCTCCAAACGATCCCTCTCCAGAGTACAGGCCTCGGTGTAACGCTCATTCCTTCGACAATAAACACAAATCCGTCCATCAACCCTTGAGACACAACCGCGACTCGTCAAAGAGCACTTTTTGCCAGTCCTGTCTGGTCCAGCGACAGTGGGTTTGAGCCCATAGGCGACGTTGTTGCCGGTGATGTCTGGTGAGGACCTGCCTTACAACAGGCCTACAAGCCCTCAGTCCAGCCTCTCTCAGCCTATTGTGGACAGTCTGAGCACTGATGGAGGGATTGTGCTTTCCTGGTGTAACTCAAGCAGTTGATGTTGCCATCCTTTACCTGTTCTGCAGGTATTATGTTCAGATGTCCGCAGGTATGATGTTCGGATGTATTGATCCTGTGCAGGTGTTGTTACACCTGGTCTGCAACTGCGAGGACGATCAACTGTCCGTCCTGTCTTCATTGAACAAGCATGGGAAACGGTGTTTAAATCCTTTACAATGAAGAGCTGTGAAGTTATTTCTATTATTACGAATGATCTTTGAAAGACAGGGTCCTGAAAAAGGGTCTTTATTGTTGTTGCTGCTGAGTTTATATGTATATGATCGTGTGTGTATCAGTAGAGGCTGTTGAGGGAAGGATGTCTTGTAATAATGGCTTGAACGGAGTCAATGGAATGGCGTCAAACACATGGAAACCATGTGTTTAATGTATTTGATACCATTCTACTGATTCCGCTCCAGCCATTACCACGAGCCCATCCTCCCCAATTAAGGTGCCACCAACCTCCTGTGGCTGTTTCGAAATGATGGACAGCATATGAATAAAAAAGATGTGCACAGTGGTAGTTATATACAGTGCCTTGCGAAAGTATTCGCCCCCCTTGAACTTTGCGACCTTTTGCCACATTTCAGGCTTCAAACATAAAGATATAAAACTGTATTTTTTTGTGAAGAATCAACAAGTGGGACACAATCATGAAGTGGAACGACATTTATTGGATATTTCAAACTTTTTTAACAAATCAAAAACTGAAAAATTGGGAACGTTCCACTTCATGATTGTGTCCCACTTGTTGTTGATTTTTCACAAAAAAATACAGTTTTATATCTTTATATATGTTATATATGTTTATAAATGTTTAATATTACGATTATTTTTTTGAATTGCACACCCTCCAATTTCACCTAGCGGGACACCTAGCCTTATTAATGAAGAAAACAATTATGACAGGTGTGTTGTAATAAAAACGAGTGGTGTCCACTGATTAAATGCAGTCTTTCTGAAAAATCAGAGAACGACATTGATCTATAAGCTGACTCTATCCACATCGAAGGGACAGCAGTGGAGAAGGTAGAAAGTTTTATGTTCCTGGGCTTACATATCACAGACAAACTGAAATGGTCCACCCACACAGACAGTGTGGTGAAGAAGGCGCAACAGTTCCTGTTCAACCTCAGGAGGCTGAAGAAATTTGGCTTGTCACCCAAAACCCTGACAAACTTTTACAGATGCACAATCGAGAGCATCCTGTCAGGCTGTATCACAGCCTGGTACGGCAGCTGCTCCGCCCTTAACCGCAAGGCTCTCCAGAGGGAGGTGCGGTCTGCACAACGCATCATCGGGGGAAAACTACCTGCCCTCCGTGACACTTACAGCACAGGAAGGCCAAAAAGATCATCAAGGACAACAACCACCGAGCCACTGCCTGTTCACTCTGCTATCATCCAGAAGGTGAGGTCAGTACAGGTGCATCAAAACTGGGACCGAGAGATTGAGAAACAGCTTCTATCTCTCAAGGCCATCAGACTGGTAAACAGAGAGGCTGCTGCCCATTGAGGCCCAATCCCTGGTCACTTTAATAAATGGATCACTAGTCACTTTAAACAATGCCACTCTAAATAATGGCACTTTAATAATGTCTACATATCTTACGTTACTCATATCACATGTATATACTGTATTTTACACCATCTACTGCACCTTGCCTGTGGTGCTCGGCCTTCGTTCATCCATATGTTTATATGTACATATGCTCATTCACCCCTTTAGATTTGTGTGCATTAGTTAGTTGTTGGGGAATTGTCAGATTACTTGTTAGATTTGTGTGCATTAGTTAGTTGTTGGGAATTGTCAGATTACTTGTTAGATTTGTGTGTATTAGTTAGTTGTTGGGAATTGTCAGATTACTTGTAAGATTTGTGTGCATTAGTTAGTTGTTGGGGAATTGTCAGATTACTTGTTAGATTTGTGCGCATTAGTTAGTTGTTGGGAATTGTCAGATTACTTGTAAGATTTGTGTGCATTAGTTAGTTGTTGGGGAATTGTCAGATTACTTGTTAGATTTGTGTGCATTAGTTAGTTGTTGGGAATTGTCAGATTACTTGTTAGATTTGTGTGTATTAGTTAGTTGTTGGGAATTGTCAGATTACTTGTAAGATTTGTGTGCATTAGTTAGTTGTTGGGGAATTGTCAGATTACTTGTTAGATTTGTGCGCATTAGTTAGTTGTTGGGAATTGTCAGATTACTTGTTAGATTTGTGTGTATTAGTTAGTTGTTGGGAATTGTCAGATTACTTGTTAGATTTGTGTGCATTAGTTAGTTGTTGGGAATTGTTAGATTATTTGTTATATATTACTGCCCTGTTGGAACTCGAAGCGCATGCGCTACACTTGCATTTACATCTGCTAATCATGTGTATGTGACCAATAAAATTAGATTTTGATTTAATACTAACATAGAAGTATACTTTTTTTTCTTCAAACATGCATACAACAATGTGTAAAATAATCATAAAGTTTAAAACATTTGAATTACCCATAATCTGAGCAATGCAGAAAATCGGTAATCAAAATTAAAGTTCTACCACAGCGATCATGTTATTTTTGGAAGCATATTTGATTTTGAGTTTGAACATATAAAGTTTGCCTGTGAAAACTACTTCTAAGACACATCCTGTACATTCAGTTGTTCCGAACACACTTCACTCGCGCTAAAGAGGGAGGCTTGTTCAGCTGATGCTGTCACATGCGCAGATCAAATACACCGCTGGGATGCAGATTAAATGTGTTTACATGTACTAATCATTTAAAAGACTGCTCAGAAAACCAGCCGTTTTAATCAGCGCATATGCTTACTTTGATTTTGACCTTAGTTTGATTAAGATAAACAGAGTAAGGTGTTTACAGGACTTATTCATAATCTGCCTACTGACATAATCAGTTTAACATTGAAATATATATGATAGTTTGATGTAAGCATACTATTTTCTCTGTCTTTGGTTGTCCTCATAAAAGACACTTACATTTTGAGCAACATATTAAGTTCATATAATTGTTTTTTTGTTTGTTTTGTTTTTACAGTTAGCTACTGTAATTCTATATTACAGTACCATACTGTAAAGAGTAATACATTATGGGGGCTCTATGGAATTCTGCTACACTGCTGTAAAATTATAGCAATTTGTTGCACCCATTAGTGAGAATGCTGTACCGCACAGAATACACAGTACCATATTGATTTACATGTGTCCTGTAAAACTACAGTAACTTACTGGCTACTGTGCTGCCAGTAATTTACTGTAATTCAGTACCACCCCACAAAATACATTACCATACTGTATTTTTGGAATCTAAAAACATTTTGTGGGTGGCATGGTACACTATAAAACTGGATAAGTACTGGCTACTCAAAAATGTTGAGGACCTAAAAAAAAAAATGTAAAAAGAAATAGTTCAAGTGAGCAGTACTACCTTCATACAAATGCAGTTTTTTAGTAAGGTATACTTAAGCAATAAGGTCTGGGTGTGGTATATGGCCAATATACCACGGCTAAGGGCTGTTCTTACGCAAGACGCAACTCGGGCCTTATTGCTTAAGTATATACCACACCCCCTTGACTGATTTCCTTTTATGAACTGTAACTCAGTAAAATCTTTGAAATTGTTGCATGTTGTGTTTATATTTTTGTTCAGTATACTTAGCACTAGCCAGGATAGGAAAATATACATTCAAAAGTTTTTATTTATTATTATTTATTTTTTTACAAATTAAGTATATTTTTAAGACCAATGTATCTTTAACTACAACAGTAACAGTCAAATATACTCTTTACTTGATTTGACTGTGATGTGTGTTTTTAAAATCAACCTGAGATGAATGTGCTGACTGGATGCCGCTCTGTAAAGGGAGTCTGTTAAATGACCAGAATGTGAATGTTAAAAAACGGCATTTGCAAAGCATACTGCTGCTGGGTTTTATTCTAACGATCTCTGCCCTCAACTATTTAGTATTTTGATCAAATGTGGCCTTGTTTGGGGGCAGAGGTCATTAGAATAATACCCAGCAGTGCTTTCTAAGTTTTCATTTTTACATTTACATTTTGGTCATCTAGCAGACGACTTACAGTCAGTGAAAGAAACTAAGTTAAACAAGAATATACCCCAGTCATAGCAAATAAAAAGATGGTGTTACCGTTAAGGAGAACGTTCTAGTGGACAAGTATGTTTTTTTTATTAAAAAAATACAAAATACATGTATTCTAATGAAATGCTTACAAAATAATCTGCATGAATTGTATTTCAGGTCTGCAAAATTCAAATGACGAAATAGGTTTTTGAAAGTGTTGAAATACTTAATATCAAATACATGTAACAGAATTACTGCCTGTTGTGGCACTAGCTACCTGCACTGTAAATATTCAACAGTTTACTAACCTCTGTGCTTCCAGTAATGTCCTGTAAATATTCAACAGTTTACTAACCTCTGTGCTTCCAGTAATGTCCTGTAACTATTCAACAGTTTACTAACCTCTGTGCTTCCAGTAATGTCCTGTAACTATTCAACAGTTTACTAACCTCTGTGCTTCCAGTAATGTCCTGTAACTATTCAACAGTTTACTAACCTCTGTGCTTCCAGTAATGTCCTGTAAATATTCAACAGTTTACTAACCTCTGTGCTTCCAGTAATGTCCTGTAACTATTCAACAGTTTACTAACCTCTGTGCTTCCAGTAATGTCCTGTAAATATTCAACAGTTTACTAACCTCTGTGCTTCCAGTAATGTCCTGTAAATATTCAACAGTTTACTAACCTCTGTGCTTCCAGTAATGTCCTGTAAATATGCAACAGTTTACTAACCTCTGTGCTTCCAGTAATGTCCTGTAAATATTCAACAGTTTACTAACCTCTGTGCTTCCAGTAATGTCCTGTAAATATTCAACAGTTTACTAACCTCTGTGCTTCCAGTAATGTCCTGTAAATATTCAACAGTTTACTAACCTCTGTGCTTCCAGTAATGTCCTGTAACTATTCAACAGTTTACTAACCTCTGTGCTTCCAGTAATGTCCTGTAAATATTCAACAGTTTACTAACCTCTGTGCTTCCAGTAATGTCCTGTAACTATGCAACAGTTTACTAACCTCTGTGCTTCCAGTAATGTCCTGTAAATATTCAACAGTTTACTAACCTCTGTGCTTCCAGTAATGTCCTGTAACTATTCAACAGTTTACTAACCTCTGTGCTTCCAGTAATGTCCTGTAAATATTCAACAGTTTACTAACCTCTGTGCTTCCAGTAATGTCCTGTAAATATTCAACAGTTTACTAACCTCTGTGCTTCCAGTAATGTCCTGTAAATATGCAACAGTTTACTAACCTCTGTGCTTCCAGTAATGTCCTGTAAATATGCAACAGTTTACTAACCTCTGTGCTTCCAGTAATGTCCTGTAAATATGCAACAGTTTACTAACCTCTGTGCTTCCAGTAATGTCCTGTAAATATGCAACAGTTTACTAACCTCTGTGCTTCCAGTAATGTCCTGTAAATATGCAACAGTTTACTAACCTCTGTGCTTCCAGTAATGCACTGAACATGCTACTGTAGTCAGTTGCTCAAGTAATACGCTGTAAATGTGTGTTACAGGTAATGTTTTATAGTGCAGGTCTCAGCTCAGGTGCACTACTTTTCATGGTTTCATTTCACAATCAGTGTTTTGAGTCTTTTTTTTTTGTTCAGTGTAGGCTACATTCGAGGGGAGTTAGCGAACTGCTTTCAAAAACCTAGACTTACATAAAAAACATGAACATGGGCAAGAATGGAGTTACACTGTTTCGGACAGTGGGTGTGTGCATCACAGTGACAGAAGGGATTACTGACAGCATGGAGATATATATATATATATATATATATATATATATATATATATATATATATATATATATATATATATATAATTAATGTATGATGTTATAGCAGGGACACAGTCAAGATTTCATCAACACACCCCTCGTGTCCTTTGGTAAACCACTGGATTTGAACCTAGGTTGTCTGCGTAGTCAGTGTGCCACAAGACTGTTAGCACGTTGAGCTAAAGCCAAACCACTAGGCTATTCATCAGTGTAGCTCACTGAACCCTCTCTTCTAAACTTGTGTGTGTCCGTATTATTTCGTTACGCAGAGACTGTCTGATTGACCATATTAGGTGTGGTATCCAGCACACACACACACACACACACACACACACACACACACACACACACACACACACACACACACACACACACACACACACACACACACACACACACACACACACACACACACACACACACACACACACACACACACACACACACACACACACACACACACACACACAATACCTATTCGGCGCAGGAGGCAGGCTGATGCGTTTCGCGCATTCCCTGAAGCTTGCGCTCATATAGTGAGAGCGATAGGGAGAGAGGAAAACGAGAGAGCGATTTCGGGGATCGATAGCCTCCCACTGGTTATCTCTGTTAGCCGTGGGACCCACCGGACAAGCAGACTGACATCCAGGGTAAAAAGGAGAACCAGCGCACAGAAGCTGTTTAGGCTACTGAGCGCGAGCTGCTGATGTCTTGGTCTTCCCCGCCCGTGACCGGGTCAGAAGCTGTCAGATGATCAGGACCGGAGCTCATCGGGGTTTACTCTTCTCCTCCCGCCACCGAGACCTCTTCCTTATTCTTTCCGCTGACAATTCCCTCCTTATTATCTACCATCTGCACAGAATGGACTGTAAGCAAACACAGAAGGCACCGACAGTCGCCTGTCAGTAACCGATCTGGTTCTGCGCGATCAGGTTCGGTGCCGGACTGTGTCCTATAGACTATTAGGGACGAAGAGGGGTGTTTTTGACATTACTGCGTGTGTGTGTGTATATATCTGTGACCATGTGTACATTTCTGAGTGGTTGAATGGATTATTGGTATGTAGGATCACCCATCTAATATGGTGAGTAGTTAGAACTAACAGACTTACAGACAGACAGTCTGCACACACACCACCATGCCAGTGTTCCATGGGTTGCTGAAGGTGTGTCTGTGTGAGGCGGTGGATTTGAAGCCCACCTCCTGGGCACTCCGACATGCGGAGGGGAAGAACTCTTCCTCATTCCTCCTGGAAACCTACCGCACCCTCAACCTGGACCAGATGCACCTGGGTGTGTGTGTGTGAGAGAGAGAGAGAGAGAGAATCATGCTTCCATGATGAGTAACTTTGACTGAGACTTTGACTGTTCAGAGGGTTAACACTTGGGTTCAAATTCCTTTGGTAACATTTGTGTCTGTTCGTCTTTGTGTGTGACTTGTAGAGGTTGAGGGGGACCTACAGGTGAGTATGTAACACACACACCCACACCAGGGCTTCCAGTCCTGCTCTGTCAACCAGTGTGAGGTCGGAGTGTACAGATCAATTGTACAGATCAATTGATCACAGATCTTATCGATTAGCCGGCCTGGTCAATACTCTACATATCTCTCTCTGTACTGCTACAGCTCATGAACCTCTCCTCTCCTCTCCTCTCCGCTCCTCCCCTCTCCGCTCCTCTCCTCTCCGCTCCGCTCCTCTCCTCTCCTCAGCGCTCCTCTCCTCTCCTCAGCGCCCCGCTCCTCTCCTCTCCTCAGCGCTCCTCCCCTCTCCGCTCCTCAGCGCTCCTCCCCTCTCCGCTCCTCTCCGCTCCTCCCCTCTCCGCTCCTCCCCTCTCCGCTCCTCTCCTCAGCGCTCCGCTCCGCTCCTCTCCTCTCCTCAGCGCTCTGCTCCTCTCCGCTCCTCTCCTCAGCGCCCCTCTCCTCCACTCCCCTCTCCTCTGCTCTTTTCTCCTCCCCTCCCCTCTCCGCTCCTCCCCTCTCCGCTCCTCTCCTCAGCGCTCCGCTCCTCTCCTCTCCTCAGCGCTCCGCTCCTCTCCTCTCCTCGGCGCCCCTCTCCTCCACTCCCCTCTCCTCTGCTCTTTTCTCCTCTCCTCTCCTCTCCTCTCCGCTCCGCTCCTCCCCTCCACTCCCCTCTCCTCTCCTCTGCTCTTTTCTCCTCCCCTCTACTCTCCTCTCCTTTCTTCCCCTCTCTTCTCCGCTCCTCTCTTCTCTTCTCCTCTTCTCTTCTCCTCTCCTCTGCTCTTTTCTCCTCTCCTCTCCTCTCCTCTCCTCTCCTCTCCTCTCTTCTCCGCTCCGCTCCTCTCCGCTCCTCTCCTCCACTCCCCCCTCCTCCGCTCTCCTCTCCTCTCCTCTCCTCTCCTCTGCTCTTTTCTCCTCTCCTCTCCTCTCCTCTCCTCTCTCTCCTCTC